>NW_003307693.1:41537-43879 GCF_000143455.1 Volvox carteri f. nagariensis | reverse complement strand
GGAGCAGGATGGGCGGCCGGGGGCAATGCAGCTGCTGCAGCCAGGGATGGCGCCGGCGTCAGGCAGCGGGCTGCAGCAGGTAAATGGACATGTCAGGCTGCAAGCCACGGGTTTGTACAGGTGCCAGGGTGACAGCCGAGCCCCTGAACAGGAGCTGGGTTGCCTGTCGTACACGCACATATGTTAGGGTACGGCACATGGTGCAAGTCATGTTGTGTGATGGCCAGCTCATGAAAACCCAGTCGCCTGCCTTTGTTCATGCTGGGCACAAAGCCACCCCTGAGCCTTGCTTTCAGTTACTCACGGCCCGCCCCCACCCTTGCCATGTCCCTCTTTCCTCCGTTCTGCCCTGCCCATCCAGCCCAACACGGAGATGGGTGCCGCCGCCGCTGAGGTGGACACTGCCATGGCTGCCGAAGGCGCCAAAGCAGGGGAACAGGATGGGCGGCCGGGGGCAATGCAGCTGCTGCAGCTAGGGATGGCGCCGGCGTCAGGCAGCGGGCTGCAGCAGGTAAATGGACATGTCAGGCTGCAAGCCACGGGTTTGTACAGGTGCCAGGGTGACAGCCGAGCCCCTGAACAGGAGCTGGGTTGCCTGTCGTACACGCACATATGTTAGGGTACGGCACATGGTGCAAGTCATGTTGTGTGATGGCCAGCTCATGAAAACCCAGTCGCCTGCCTTTGTTCATGCTGGGCACAAAGCCACCCCTGAGCCTTGCTTTCAGTTACTCACGGCCCGCCCCCACCCTTGCCATGTCCCTCTTTCCTCCGTTCTGCCCTGCCCATCCAGCCCAACACGGAGATGGGTGCCGCCGCCGCTGAGGTGGACACTGCCATGGCTGCCGAAGGCGCCAAAGCAGGGGAACAGGATGGGCGGCCGGGGGCAATGCAGCTGCTGCAGCTAGGGATGGCGCCGGCGTCAGGCAGCGGGCTGCAGCAGGTAAATGGACATGTCAGGCTGCAAGCCACGGGTTTGTACAGGTGCCAGGGTGACAGCCGAGCCCTTGAACAGGAGCTGGGTTGCCTGTCGTACACACACATATGTTAGGGTACGGCATATGGTGCAAGTCATGTTGCATGATGGCCAGCTCACGAAACCATATTATTTTCATCCATATAATTCATCCATATGCAGTTTCCTAAAATCTCAGGTCCGGAAAGTGTCCAGGGTTCATCAAGGACCGAATTTCTTCAGCATTCCAACCTAAGCTTGGATGAGGAGCGTGCTATTCGTATAGCCAAACAAAAGGAATTCCTTGTTTCTTGCGGGTCTGAATGCACTCTGCCAGGGAGACGTGGGAGCACAGGGTCAGCAGGTCCGGAAGCGTGCAAAGTCTGCTGCAAGCAATGACTGCAGCAAGAGGACAAAACGTACCGCACAGGAGATGGCGGGCTTGCTTGAGAAGGAGTTTCACTGGGACATCATGTCTGCATCCAACTTCAAGGACATCCCGGTAAGGTGTCATGGTCCAGGATTCTTTACTATTCTCAACATACATCCATAGAGGGTTTGGCACCACTGGTAAGGCGCGACCATTGCCCCCGGGAGATCCCGGGATCGATACCTGATAGGGTTAAAGTCCTTCCGATGGTGGAAGACATTGCCCCCTTAGTTGATGGACGGTGGTGACCTGGGGTGAAGATAACCCTCAAGCTGACCAGGAATGGAGTTGGGCCGCTGTCGACCTGGCAGATTCCGTTGGAAATGGAGGTGGGTGCGGAACCTGAGCGATTCACTGAGAAGTTGACTAGGGTGACTGGATGAGGGTGCCCCGCATACCAGGGAAGGCAGGGTTTCGCAGGGTAGCTGCCACGGGTGAAGATACATCCTCCTGTTTCACACATCATACATCCTGATGAAATATTTGCATGGGCTAACCCTAAGACACCCTCCTGTAATGTTGTATGCTTTTATCAATCCACAGGAGGTGAAGGTTCGGATTGCAGAACTTATTAGTAAATTTGGCGGAACTGAAGGTGCCGCCACCATGGTAGGCATTAAGGCCAAGGCAAACACAACCGAGGAGGATGTTGCTGAAGAATTGATGAAGTCACTCCGCCACAAATGGAAGAACCTCCGCAACATGGCTAAGAAGACACAGAAAGAGAAGGGTGCGTGACTGTGAACTTGCTAGCCTCATCATGCTTGTATGTATAAGTGGAGACAACAGGACATGTGATGCCTCCCGCTGCCTGCACCTAGTCAATCCATGTGCAATAGCGCTAGCCAGCACATGTGTATGTACACAGGAACCCAAGCTCTATGTATATGTGCATGCATGGTAAATGTCAGTTGCTCCTCAACATGCCATCATCCCTCCTGCTTGCCTACAATATGA
>NW_003307693.1:40243-41487 GCF_000143455.1 Volvox carteri f. nagariensis | reverse complement strand
GACACGGCTGAAGATGGCACCGTGGTAGTACAGCAGGACAACACGGCAGCAGGGCCCAGGAAATGCTGCTCCTGCTGACCCCTGCTGCTGGGCCTCCCTTCTGGATGACAGCCTGGAGGAGATGGACAAGTACAAGTCGGCAGGCGGCCATGTGTCCTACCTCAACAATCTGGCTGACAAGACGATTGGCTGCTATCTGGTGGGCGGCTCCAAAGACAAGCCGAGCACACCATCAGTGCTTGGGGCGGGCTTGGTGCTCAGTGACATGGCAAGTATATATTATGGCAGATTGCTGTACACTCTGTGTTCTAACTTGCAACATACAATTTGGCCATTTCTGCAACTGATTACTCAGTTGGATCCGGTTTTACTAATTCTTTGGTGGTGCAGGCATCGGTTTCCATTGAGGACACCATTGAGATCCTGGTCATTGGCAAGATGAAGGGGCTGCACCACCGTGCAAAATTTACCCTGCCTGAGCCTACCAAGACACTCGCCATCAAGGACTACCCCTTGACCATGTTTGATAAAGTAAGGAACGACAGGACATTCATTAACCACCAGCAGTTCCTGTATCCTGACAAGCTTTCATTACTTCCTATATATGCAGGTAACCTGGCCTGTTCTGGGCATCCTGGCTATCGACAAGGGCAGACATGCTGTGCCCTGGGCGTGTGATACCCTGGGCGTCAGTGCAAAGCAGATATCATCAGCCTTGAAGGGGAACAACATTAAGGGTTAGACGTAGTTGTGACTTCTGGGGCATGGAAACAAGTACAGAGGGATGGTCGGTATAATTGAGGGCCTGCTACATACTGCTAACTAGCATCATGATTAATGTTTGACCTATGTGTCGGGATGGAGTTGGCATGCATGCCTGCTCCTTCTGCACATGTGTATGCATGCTACAACATGTACATATCTCGAGCCATGGTATTGAATGGCTGTTGTGTGATGGGTGTTGTTGCTTGACCCACTAGGATGGATGGTTGCCCATTGCAAATGGCTGCAAAGCCTTGAATTCATGCTGCTGTAAGGCAGCCAGTTTGATTGGTGTAGTAGACCATACGTAATTATTAAACCCTCTATGCATCATGNGCTTATGAAAGGCTGTGCTAAGTAGCCACTGTGTACACATGTGTTCATAACATGGTATGAATATCCTTATGGCTGTTATGCATTGTTCATCAAGTTCCTGTACATGTAGTACTACTAGTGCTGGTGTGTCGTACATATACATATAT
>NW_003307693.1:37930-40193 GCF_000143455.1 Volvox carteri f. nagariensis | reverse complement strand
AATGTCCAAAGCGCAGCTATGATGAGATGAGCCTTAGCAGCTCATTTCTTGTGGTACGGTGGCCGAGTGGTCTAAGGCGTAGGATTAAGGCTCCTATCCGCAAGGGCGCAGGTTCAAATCCTGCCCGTATCAGACGACGACACGTCATGCGATGCATGCGCATGTCGTGCACGTGCATGGTATGTCGTACGTATGCAGGTATGTTGATTGCAACATCAATACCATAGTCACCTGCTGATTTATTTAGGCAAGGAATTCCTTGGGTAGTTCGAGCTACCTAATGCGGCATATTGGGGAGAAGTCAAACCTGTATTCTAGGCATGTCAATTGCAAGCTGACATCGACAACAGAAGGCAGCAGCAGGCAGGCAACCAGCCATCTGTAGTAGCCATCCCTTATTATTGTAGGCAAATGAGTGATCACATCCATAGATGTGGATGTGATCAGTTGGCCAACTGTGCATGCATATGCCGTGTAGCAGGCCGACAGGAAGGTGTTCAACCGGTTGAGCACCTATACCTAGCTAGGTACCAGGCCTGATCATGATACCAGGCACAGAGGGTGGTCAAGCAGAATTGAGGATTTAAGGGTTTGGGCACCCAGTCATCTGCAGCTGGATGTACTAGCCATCCCTTACCCTTAGGTGAATGGGTGATCACATTTTCTTTATTCAGCCGTGAAGCAGGCTGAGAGAAAGGTGTTCAACCACGGAGTATATATGGTCAAGTGGCAAAAGTAAATATCAAGATATGTGGATAGTAAGAGTCAGGAGACATAACAACAAAGGAATTTTGGTGCTAACAGAGTCTTGAACTTCAAACACCAGTATAGTGATATTTAAAGTGTCTGGCCTAAGCACCTTTACCAGGTGGATTATATATGGCTCACCTATTGCTATCTATCTACTCCATTCCTGGAGTCATGGTCTGGTGATATGATGGTCATCCTGTCGCGAGGTGTGTGTGCTTGTGTGTGCCATGGCCATATGGCCATGCGTGGCACAGTAAAACTTTAGATCATGATCACCTACGTATACGTAGGTGATGCATCACCTGGGACAGCCCCTACCTATTATACGAGAGTGTCGCTTATATATAGGTGATCGAAAGGTTTACTGTGTGGCACAACAAGCACAATATACACACTGTACTATACACACTGTGACACAATATTGTCTATATACTGTGTGTGTATGCTTGTATGTGTGTGCTGGTGTGTGTGTGTGTGTGTATGTGTGTGTATTACCCTTGATATGATATCATGCATGACACTCCATCGATGAAGAGAAGATGATTAATACGATTATTAGTGAGTGTGGTTCGTAATTCTTCTTACATGCACCAGATAGACCGCTAGTTTGATTATTAAGCATCGATGCTACTGATATCAGTAGCTTTTATTAGCGAACATATATGTATATACGTCTGTATATTACACGTAAATGATATATAATTTTATTTTATTCAGCTAATGAAAGTCATGACTATATACGCGCTAGCGAGACACCATCATGTACACAGCTACGTAGCACATGAGCAACCAATCATATACAGCATATGGAGGTCCTCATCATGTGCTGGTGGTGTATGCCAACCTTATTAGTGAGGTTCTGTGCCATGATTTCTTAGATCATACATGATCATGATGAGGCACCTGCCTGCTGCAAGCGCTTGCAGCACGCAACCAGTCATGCACTAAAATTCATGCTTGCATGCAGCCACGCGTGGCTGCACACACATGTGTCCATATGTATGTCCATAATAAACTTTGGAATTGCTTTCTCGCTCATATGAGCGATCATGCATGATCGGGCTTCAGGATGCAGTTGCCTGCCGCTGGATCGTAATAAGTGTGTAGTGGATAGCTGTAAATATATAATATGTATGTAACATGTATATGTAATATGTATAGGATATGTATGTATGTATAAGGGATTTAATGTATGTCCTAATAAGGGAGCGAAATGTCCAAAGCGCAGCTATGATGAGATGAGCCTTAGCAGCTCATTTCTTGTGGTACGGTGGCCGAGTGGTCTAAGGCGTAGGATTAAGGCTCCTATCCGCAAGGGCGCAGGTTCAAATCCTGCCCGTATCAGACGACGACACGTCATGCGATGCATGCGCATGTCGTGCACGTGCATGGTATGTCGTACGTATGCAGGTATGTTGATTGCAACATCAATACCATATTCACCTGCTGATTTATTTAGGCAAGGAATTCCTTGGGTAGTTCGAGCTACCTAATGCGGCATATGGGGAGAAGT
>NW_003307693.1:36561-37880 GCF_000143455.1 Volvox carteri f. nagariensis | reverse complement strand
GCATTCTGCATATCCGTACTGAATTTACAGATAACGGATTAGACAGTTTGGCCACGCTTTGCAAGCGCGTCTTGGCCCTCTCCTCCCCCAATTTGCGAATCAGGTGAGAAGCCGGAGTTAGGGGTTCATATCCGTACATCAACCGAAAAGGAGTAGTTCGCGTAGATTCATGCAACGAATTGTTCATGGCGAACTCAGCCATCGGCAGATAACGGGACCATGAGGATTGATCGCCAGAAACGAAATGACGCAACATATCCTCCAGAACACGATTTGCACGTTCTGTTTGGCCATCCGTTTGAGGATGATAACCAGAACTGCGACGCAAGTCGAATTGATATCCATCAAAAAGCGACTCGAAAAAGGCAGAGGTGAACTTAGGATCCCTGTCGCAAATGACGACAGACGGAACACCGTACGAACACACAATGGTGTTGACGAAGATTTCAGCCGCTTTGACAGAGTCAACAGAGGCGTTACAGGGCACAAACCGAACCATCTTGGTGAGTTTGTCCACAAACACATAGATCGAAGTATTGCCATCAGGATCGGGAGGCAGATCAGTAATAAAATCCATGGTCACGAAAGACCACTTCTGATCAGGAATGGGCAGCGGAAGAAGCAAACCACCAGGGAGACTGGTATCTGCCTTTACCCTCTGACAGCTGTCACATGTACGACAGTACGCTGCGACCGATTGACGCAGCCTAGGCCACCAAAACGAACGACGCACCAAATCAAGAGTTTTGGTCACGCCCGTATGGCCTGCCAACGGATGGTCATGACAAAGACGCAGAACGGTAGTACGCAAATCAGCATGATCTGGCACAACCAAAGCATCTCCTCGATACCAGAATTGACCACGTTGCGATAATGCAACCGTGTTTTCTGATATTTTAAACCAAGGATCGATACCATACCCATCAAGTACCGATGACTCGAACATAGGAAAAGAGCACTTAAGCTCTACGGTGGTGTCACGGAAGGCAGAAATTTCTCCCAACCGTTGAGCACTAATCGTCATAACCTTCGTCGTTTCAACGTCGATGTGTCCCGGAAGCCGAGACAACGGATCTGCAGGATTGCAACGACCCGCGCGATACTGCCATTCGAAATCGAAAGACTCCAGAAATTCCGACCACCGCGCCACACGTCGAGACAACAGGGACTTACGGCGCATGGCGGTGTTAGGTTCGTGATCTGTAACGACAGTGAACTTCACACCTTCGAGGTAACAACGCCACAATTTGAGCGCATGCACAACGGCCAAGAGCTCTTTTTCAGTGACGATGTAGTTCAACTCAGCAGGAATCAGTTTA
>NW_003307693.1:35618-36511 GCF_000143455.1 Volvox carteri f. nagariensis | reverse complement strand
GGAGTCATGGTCTGGTGATATGATGGTCATCCTGTCGCGAGGTGTGTGTGCTTGTGTGTGCCATGGCCATATGGCCATGCATGGCACAGTAAAACTTTAGATCATGATCACCTACGTATACGTAGGTGATGCATCACCTGGGACAGTCCCTACCTATTATACGAGAGTGTCGCTTATATATAGGTGATCGAAAGGTTTACTGTGTGGCACAACAAGCACAATATACACACTGTACTATACACACTGTGACACAATATTGTCTATATACTGTGTGTGTATGCTNGTATGTGTGTGCTGGTGTGTGTGTGTGTGTGTATGTGTGTGTATTACCCTTGATATGATATCATGCATGACACTCCATCGATGAAGAGAAGATGATTAATACGATTATTAGTGAGTGTGGTTCGTAATTCTTCTTACATGCACCAGATAGACCGCTAGTTTGATTATTAAGCATCGATGCTACTGATATCAGTAGCTTTTATTAGCGAACATATATGTATATACGTCTGTATATTACACGTAAATGATATATAATTTTATTTTATTCAGCTAATGAAAGTCATGACTATATACGCGCTAGCGAGACACCATCATGTACACAGCTACGTAGCACATGAGCAACCAATCATATACAGCATATGGAGGTCCTCATCATGTGCTGGTGGTGTATGCCAACCTTATTAGTGAGGTTCTGTGCCATGATTTCTTAGATCATACATGATCATGATGAGGCACCTGCCTGCTGCAAGCGCTTGCAGCACGCAACCAGTCATGCACTAAAATTCATGCTTGCATGCAGCCACGCGTGGCTGCACACACATGTGTCCATATGTATGTCCATAATAAACTTTGGAATTGCTTTCTCGCTCATATGAGCGATCATGCATGAT
>NW_003307693.1:34031-35568 GCF_000143455.1 Volvox carteri f. nagariensis | reverse complement strand
GCAAATGAGTGATCACATCCATAGATGTGGATGTGATCAGTTGGCCAACTGTGCATGCATATGCCGTGTAGCAGGCCGACAGGAAGGTGTTCAACCGGTTGAGCACCTATACCTAGCTAGGTACCAGGCCTGATCATGATACCAGGCACAGAGGGTGGTCAAGCAGAATTGAGGATTTAAGGGTTTGGGCACCCAGTCATCTGCAGCTGGATGTACTAGCCATCCCTTACCCTTAGGTGAATGGGTGATCACATTTTCTTTATTCAGCCGTGAAGCAGGCTGAGAGAAAGGTGTTCAACCACGGAGTATATATGGTCAAGTGGCAAAAGTAAATATCAAGATATGTGGATAGTAAGAGTCAGGAGACATAACAACAAAGGAATTTTGGTGCTAACAGAGTCTTGAACTTCAAACACCAGTATAGTGATATTTAAAGTGTCTGGCCTAAGCACCTTTACCAGGTGGATTATATATGGCTCACCTATTGCTATCTATCTACTCCATTCCTGGAGTCATGGTCTGGTGATATGATGGTCATCCTGTCGCGAGGTGTGTGTGCTTGTGTGTGCCATGGCCATATGGCCATGCGTGGCACAGTAAAACTTTAGATCATGATCACCTACGTATACGTAGGTGATGCATCACCTGGGACAGCCCCTACCTATTATACGAGAGTGTCGCTTATATATAGGTGATCGAAAGGTTTACTGTGTGGCACAACAAGCACAATATACACACTGTACTATACACACTGTGACACAATATTGTCTATATACTGTGTGTGTATGCTTGTATGTGTGTGCTGGTGTGTGTGTGTGTGTGTATGTGTGTGTATTACCCTTGATATGATATCATGCATGACACTCCATCGATGAAGAGAAGATGATTAATACGATTATTAGTGAGTGTGGTTCGTAATTCTTCTTACATGCACCAGATAGACCGCTAGTTTGATTATTAAGCATCGATGCTACTGATATCAGTAGCTTTTATTAGCGAACATATATGTATATACGTCTGTATATTACACGTAAATGATATATAATATTATTTTATTCAGCTAATGAAAGTCATGACTATATACGCGCTAGCGAGACACCATCATGTACACAGCTACGTAGCACATGAGCAACCAATCATATACAGCATATGGAGGTCCTCATCATGTGCTGGTGGTGTATGCCAACCTTATTAGTGAGGTTCTGTGCCATGATTTCTTAGATCATACATGATCATGATGAGGCACCTGCCTGCTGCAAGCGCTTGCAGCACGCAACCAGTCATGCACTAAAATTCATGCTTGCATGCAGCCACGCGTGGCTGCACACACATGTGTCCATATGTATGTCCATAATAAACTTTGGAATTGCTTTCTCGCTCATATGAGCGATCATGCATGATCGGGCTTCAGGATGCAGTTGCCTGCCGCTGGATCGTAATAAGTGTGTAGTGGATAGCTATAAATATATAATATGTATGTAACATGTATATGTAATATGTATAGGATATGTATGTATGTATAAGGGATTTAATGTAG
>NW_003307693.1:29047-30193 GCF_000143455.1 Volvox carteri f. nagariensis | reverse complement strand
TTGTAGGTGCAATGTATGCCACACATGCTTACATTAATTGTATGATGTGAGGCGGCTGCAGATGACAACATGGCCATTCTTGTGAAGAAACATCAAGCCTAATTAACTTACAAGACTGCCAAAGACCACACCGCCAGCTAAGAGCACAGGACTGTCCTTGCCCTCGACAATGAAGACGAACTTGTCATCTTCATTGTTTAGAGGCCCTAAGCTCTTCTGCAAGTATTCCAGGTGCGACTGTGAAGACTGGTACTTCTCAAACTCCTCTTCGTCAGCTCCAAAGGAGTTGAATCTCAAAGCATCTGCTGGCAAGGCATGCACATATGTAATGGTTAGTAAGGTCTTCAGCTGCATGTTTGATGTATGCAGGCATGTATGTTTCATGGTATGCATATTTGAGGTTTCAATACTAGGGTTTTGAAAATCCAATAACCCCAAACTATAACTACGTCTCTCCTCTTATCTCTGCATTTACAAATTAGGGCTAGAATGGATTTGCAGCATACACAGTAGCAGGACATTGAATCCCCCCAACCCAAAACAATTTCAAAATATAATTTCCAAAGTACTCTTAGTACTCGCCCTCCACATTGGCCTGCTGCTGTAGATTTCCAATCCACTTCTTGCGGTTGTTCCATCTCTCAACCAGGGACTTCCGGACACGTGCGTGTATGTCCTGGTCGGTTGCTTCAGAGTCCAAGTGGAAGCCAGCCACGGTTCTGTCTCGCCCACCCAGCGTAACCATGAAGTCCTCAATCTCCTTTTCGGTCTGTAATCAAGCATGAGCACCCATGAGTATTGAGTGACAGTCTTTCAAATATGAATAATTCAACCCTGCCCCTAACTTACCACTTCCAAGTAGATCTTGGATGCTGAATTGAAGTCCTTCAGGACTGGATCGAAGAACTTGTACAACTTCTCCAGGATGTACCTCTTGGCACGCTGCACACCCTGTGAAGTCCCACTTCCTGATGCAGCCTTGGTGCCATCACGTTCACCGTCGTCCCCATCTCCTTCTTGGCTATCCCAGCTGTTCTTCCTCTTCCGGGGGTTTGGGTTGGCAACCGCCTCAAAGGCTGCCTCAAGCCCATTGATGAAGTTTGGTGGCACCATGTGTACCATCTTGGGCTTGACACTCTCCTTGAA
>NW_003307693.1:28175-28997 GCF_000143455.1 Volvox carteri f. nagariensis | reverse complement strand
GTATGAATTAAGAATGCATCAGCCATGAAAACATTCTGTAATTAATGCCCGATGGAGCTCTTATAATTCCCGGATAGGTAATACATCACAGTGATTGCGAAACAGTGAATATACCATGAAATTTCATGAAAACCATCGACATGTGTCTGGGTGTAATAATGCGAGACAGGCCTCTTAGATTAATCTAACAGATTCACTCAACAGATTCACTCATCATGATCATGATAAGCGAATTCATAACCTATAATCAAATCACCTATGAATCACCTTGCATATGTGTGTATTACATGTACATGGCTAGCTGCAGGTAAAACTACCCATACAATCATAGCTTGCGAGCTGAAGGCCCTGGGGCAATACCTGTACACCTAGAAGCCACGGAGAACAGGAAACACCGCACTGTCATACCCCTGGCATCTGGTGGGGCTGACGTGTGCGGCCAGGATCTGGGGCAGGGTAGGCTCCGGCAGTGCCTGAATGGCAGAGGAAGATAGGTGAGGTAGGCATGATGGGAAGAGGAGACAGGACCCAGGCGCGGGGCAAGCCTACCGGGTGGGCAGCATCAGAGAGACCGGGAGCTTGAGACAAGTCCAGAGTGGGGATCAGGCCCACGGAGGGGGCGAGGGGGTGGGGCCCCCAAGGAACAAGGAAGGATGGAAGTAAGGAAGATGATGAGCCAAGGCGGAGCACCACAGGTAGGGCCGGGGGTACCCTGCCCCAGATCCTGGCCGCGCACGTCAGCCCCACTTCCGTACCCTCCACTGAACTGGAGCCGCCTTCCAGCCGCCAGATCTATACGGTCACCCTCACGAAGGCCGCCAC
>NW_003307693.1:24899-27945 GCF_000143455.1 Volvox carteri f. nagariensis | reverse complement strand
TCTGCTCTCCGGACTGTTTAACCGCTTGGGCCACGGCAGCACTTACGATTGTGGAACCGGCATCGGCAACCCCTGCTGCTCCAGCGCCTTGTCCTCCTACAAGACTGGCTATAGTCGCCTCGCCGCCGACTGTGGCTATGAGGAGCAAGCCGCCGTGCCCCTTACCCCTCGCGATTTTACCACCCTCATGGATCACCTCTGGTCCGGATTCCAGGCTTCCACCACCTCCCTAGCCCGCCCTACACGATATGTTGAGCTGCCAATTTATGTGGCACACCAGCTACCACGGCCATGACACAGGCAAACTGCGGCTACATGATTTCTGTGACCCGCAGGGTGGTGGTCCCTTCCGTGAAATACCGGACCCGTTCGGTGCCTACCCCTCCCTCTCCTTACGGATTGAGCAACTTGGGACCAAAACATCCAAAGGGCGCCGAGTTCCCCCTTTGGAACTGCGCCCCAGCCCTTCTCCGTGACATTGCTTCATCCGCACCCTCGCCCTCTATTGGCAGCTGTGCCATGCCCCCGATGCCCCCCCAGGGTCCGCCATCTCTGACTACCTCTTCCATCCCACTGACCGGGGTCACCAACACTTCATGGAGCGCCCGCTTTCCAGCAGCGCTTTGGCCATGCGAGTGGGCAAACACCTGGAGGAGGCTGGTGTTTACATCGGGCAAACCCCTCATGGGTTTCGTCATGGTATTATCCAGGCCACGCAGGCCGCTGGCGCCTCCCACGAGGAGCTCCACACCTTCTCCCAGATCCACAGCCCTCAAGTCCTGGAGCGCTACACCGACGCCTCTCAGCCCACTCGTGTCCCTCGCGGCTCCGGTCCCCAATCCTAGCCTCCGCCTCCTGCTGGTGCTTCCCCTCTTAGCCCTGGTGCTCACTTCGTGGCTCGTCCTCCCCCCTTTCCCCACCACATCGACGGGCGGGTGGGAGGGGTTCTGACTTGTGCTTGCTTGCACAGTTATCGGGCGATCTTGCGTTGTCTGAAGTTAGCGCGTTGTTCCCAGCTAATCTTTGTAACGAACTAGGGTATCCGTCCCTGTCCTCTGCCCAGCTCTGGGCTGCGAATTCCTGCGCCACACTTGCCGTACCGCACTACAGGACGAGCACTTAATCAACATGCATTGCTTAAATGTCAGCGTGTGATCCGTACTCCCTACTAACTTTCTGTGGGGAAGGCCATTGCGTCTGCGACCACACTCCCACAGTACCCAAACCCTTCAAAGATAACTCCGACCAGCCCCAAAACACACCGCGGAGCGGTCTCCCCTTCCCCACTCACTTCCCAGATGGTACCCTGGGTCCTCTCGCTCACCAGCCCCTCCTCCCCTTGGCCCTTGTGACATCTGCCAGGCGTTCTTGCTGCACAGGCCGGTATTTCAGGAAACAATTAAAGTACCTCGGATGGATGTAGAGGCGCAGCTTGCCCTCCTTTCCCACCACTCGCAGGCCGTTGATAAGCATGGGTGTAGTGCATTAGCTGGGCATTCCAGTCTCCCACCGCAGAGAGCCGTGCTTAACTCGGCTGTAACAATGCAGCTGTAGGAACTGCACTGCATGCGGCCGGTGACCTGCCATTATTATTTCCGGGTTGCAGTCCAGCATCGCGACCTGCAGCAACTCCTTCACAATAGCTAGCTTGCAGTCCCGCTCAGGCACTATTTGTTGTCCTGGGTGTTCGCATGACACCCACTCCAGCTGGGGCCCTCCCTCCAGGTGGCCTAGCCAACGTCTCTGTCTGTGAGGGGGCAGCCTTCTTTAGCTGCCTGGAAGAACTCTCACCACACTGCTACATGTGTAAGTAGCTTTCCTGGCTGGTAGTCCTCGGGTCCGGAAGCAAAAGACGATCTCTTCTACAACTCTTGCTCATTCTGCTGATCTACTGCATCATGTCACCCTAGAGGCTGTAGCCTCTGTCCGGCCTCCTGTAGCAGCTGTATGCCTCACTGCATGCTTCCTTGGGTGTCCCCGCTCCTCTTGCTGGTGTTCGTCCTGCAACGCCGGGTTCTCCCCTTTCTGCTCCTCACTCACCCACTTGCTGCCTTCACAAGGGTCATCATTTCACGACAGCAGTTCGTCCAGATCAGCTCCCTCCTCCTCCCGGGTGTCCGTGTGGTAGCCAGTGCTAGATCCTCCGGCTCCTTCCCCTTCTATCCCTTGCTTGATCACAGTCAACACAGTAAGCCTGGGCCTCTGGGCTTGGGTCTCCTTGTGTGGCGTCTCATTGCAGCTAACCAGGGTGTCCGCCCGTTGGGCCACCCGTTCTGCCTCTGTTGCTGGGTGTTTATACCAGCAGCGCTGCCCAACCTGCACCTTAACACAGGGCCCCTTCCCTGCATAACTAGTACACAATTCAGTGCCATTCACATGGCCCCTGTATGCACTCTCCATAATCTGCTCCATGCCCACTCCCTGATATCCCCGCTGACCCAGCTCCTGGTTTACAGCCACCACTACACTGGCAGGCGGGCTCAGCCGCGGTCCATCACAGCCCCCCCACCGTGAGGCGTTCCCAGTCCCGGGTTTACTAGGATCTGGGAGCCCGCACCCACTGGGCTCCAACTTGCACTCCTCTGGTCGTGGAAGCCGGGAACCCCCGATTGCCACCCTTCCCATGCCGCTCTGTTGCCCACACTCATCCTGTGCTCGCTGTCAACCTCCTCCTAAATTCCTTAGTAGGCTGTGAGTCAGCTGCCCATTCACCTCTTGTAACTTCACGGCCGTGCACATGAACAGTACCACTGCCGGCCAGGTTCACTCCTGCAACTCCTTGAATATCGGAGGCTGACACCGCGGCCTGGAGGGCCGCCTCTAACCCGAACACCTGGAACTCGTGGGCCTGCTGCTGTAGCTTGAACACACTCGTCTCCACCCAGCTCCACGGCACCAGGTATCCAGCAATTTGCCCCGTGAAGTGTCCTTTGAGAAGCATGTTTGGCTTTTGCCCGATGTATGCCCCAACGTGCTGGCGTTGCGGCCCTGCAGAATCCATGCAGCACTCATGCAACTTCTCTTCCTCCCGCTCTGGCATAAACAC
>NW_003307693.1:19826-24616 GCF_000143455.1 Volvox carteri f. nagariensis | reverse complement strand
GCTTCGCACCCCAGGGGTGGCTTCATGCCTTCAATCTGTGACTCAGGAAACCGCGCCACCATTCGCTTCTCCTCTTCCACCTGTTCCTCTTAGCCCTGGCTTGGGCTGTCAGGACGACCTTCCGACCCTTGGTACCCGTTGCCCCAATTCCTGCCCTCACCGATGGGCCTCCACAACTGCACCTCATCCATTGCTGCTGTCCAAGTTATCTCCCCTTTCTGGCTCCAAGTCCTCCTCGTCCACTTCTGGCCCCATGCACTCTGTCTGGGTGCTCCACTACACGAGAACAATCCCGCTGGGGTTGGTCCTCCGGCGGACACAACACAACCTACCAGCCCAAAGCAACTCAGCCTGGGTACTTCACCGTGCGAGAGCAAACCCCTGGGGTTGGCCTTCCGGATACATGCGACCCTTCCTCCTGGCCCCAAGGCAACTCAGCCTGGGTGCTTCACCGCACGAGAGCATACCCCCTGAGGCTGGCCTTCCGGATAAACATGACGCAACCTAGCGACTCAATGCAGCTCCACCTGGGTGCCTCGCTGCCCGAGCGCAAACCTGCTGGGGCTGGCCTTGCGGATAAACCCAACACAACCTACCTGCCCAAGGCAGCTCCGCCTGGGTGCTTCACTGCGTGCTTCACCGCGCAAAAACCTGCAGGTGCTGGCCTTGCAGATAAACGCAACACAAACTACCTGCCCAAGGCAGCTCCGCCTGGGTGCTTCACTGCACGAGAGCAAAACCTTGCTGGTGCTGGCCTTGCGGATAAACGCAACACAACCTACCAACCCAAAGCAACTCAGCCTGGGTGCTTCACTGCACGAGAGCATACCCCCTGGGGCTGGCCTTCCAGATAAACGCGACCCAGTCTACCGGCCTAAAGCAACTCTGCCTCAGTGCTTCACTGCACGAGAGCATACCCCCTGGGGCTGGCCTTCCAGAAAAACACGACCCAGTCTACCGGCCTAAGGCAACTCAGCCTGGGTGCTTCACCGCGCGAGAGCATAACCCCCGGGGCTGGCCTTCCGGATAAACGCGACCCAGTCTACCAGCCTAAGGCAACTCAGCCTGGGTGCTTCACCGCGGGAGAGCATACCCCCTGGGGCTGGCCTTCCGGATAAACACGACCCAGTCTACTGGCCTAAGGCAACTCAGCCTGGGTGCTTCACCGCGTGAGAGCATAACCCCCGGGGCTGGCCTTCCGGATAAACACAACCCAGTCTACCGGCCTAAGGCAACTCAGCCTGGGTGCTTCACCACGCGAGAGCAAAACCTTGCTGGTGCTGGCCTTCCGGATAAACACGACCCAGTCTACCGGCCTAAGGCAACTCAGCCTGGGTGCCTCACCACGCGAGAGCATACCCCCTGGGGCTGGCCTTCCGGATAAACTCTTCCTATGCTACTGGCCTAAGGCAACCCAGCCCTGGTGCTGGCCTTCCAGCTAAACGCATCTAAGCCTACCGGCCCAAGGCCACTCAGCCTGGGTGCTTTACCATGCACCCCCTGGGGCTGGCCTTTCGGAGCAGCACAATGCAACCCGGACGCTTCTCTCCCTGAGAGCATCACCCGGGTAAAGCCTACCGGCCGTGGGCACTCATTATTGGGCAGACTTCCAGAGTCTAGTTGCTACCCGATGAGCGCAAGGCGGTCTGGGCGCTTCGGTGGGCTCCAGCTGGGCACCTGGCAGTAACCCGCGGTGGTAATAAACCATGCTGAGCTAAACCTCAAAGCAATGACCTCTCCGCCGCGGCGCCATCCCCTCATAGCCGGATCACCCCATTCCCCAGCAAAACATGCGTAGTTGCCAACCCTTTGCGGCCGGTTTAGGGACACCCCTTTCCCTCTTACACACAACTGGGTAGGCCTAGTTGCAGCTGGCTGTGCCTGCTTTCAGACAACGTGGGATAAGGTGCGGAGTCCGTTGATCACCGCATCATCCCCTTCTGGGTGTTTCCGTCGCGTGCCATTCTTATCGCCTTCATCATAGCCATTACTTCGTTCTCCTCCGGACCTCCTCCGACTCCACCGTGCACTTCATCCCGCTCGGCCATCTCTTCACTGTTACTGACACCCAATGTGCCAGTAACGCTGTGTTCTCTGATTTCCTTCCTTATTAAACTGGGTCCAAATGTATTGTATATTGTTATTTTTGACGTCCCTATTCCCCAACAAACGACGTTCTGACTTGCGCTTGCTTGCACAGTTATCGGGCGATCTTGTGTTGTCTGAAGTTAGCACCTTGTTCCCAGCTAATCTTTGTGGGCTGAACACAACTCAGTTATCCCCTTTGGTTCCTATTACTAGCCCTGCCCATCCAGCCCAACACGGAGATGGGTGCCGTCACAGCTGAGGTGGAAACCGCCATGGCTGCCGAAGGCGCCAAAGCAGGGGAACAGGATGGGCGGCCGGGGGCAATGCAGCTGCTGCAGCCAGGGATGGCGCCGGCGTCAGGCAGCGGGCTGCAGCAGGTAAATGAACATGTCAGGCTGCAAGCCACGGGTTTGTACAGGTGCCAGGGTGACAGCCGAGCCCCTGAACAGGAGCTGGGTTGCCTGTCGTACACGCACATATGTTAGGGTACGGCACATGGTGCAAGTCATGTTGTGTGATGGCCAGCTCATGAAAACCCAGTCGCCTGCCTTTGTTCATGCTGGGCACAAAGCCACCCCTGAGCCTTGCTTTCAGTTACTCACGGCCCGCCCCCACCCTTGCCATGTCCCTCTTTCCTCCGTTCTGCCCTGCCCATCCAGCCCAACACGGAGATGGGTGCCGCCGCCGCTGAGGTGGACACTGCCATGGCTGCCGAAGGCGCCAAAGCAGGGGAACAGGATGGGCGGCCGGGGGCAATGCAGCTGCTGCAGCCAGGGATGGCGCTGGCGTCAGGCAGCGGGCTGCAGCAGGTAAACGGACATGTCAGGCTGCAAGCCACGGGTTTGTACAGGTGCCAGGGTGACAGCCGAGCCCCTGAACAGGAGCTGGGTTGCCTGTCGTACACGCACATATGTTAGGGTACGGCACACGGTGCAAGTCATGTTGTGTGATGGCCAGCTCATGAAAACCCAGTCGCCTGCCTTTGTTCATGCTGGGCACAAAGCCACCCCTGAGCCTTGCTTTCAGTTACTCACGGCCCGCCCCCACCCTTGCCATGTCCCTCTTTCCTCCGTTCTGCCCTGCCCATCCAGCCCAACACGGAGATGGGTGCCGCCGCCGCTGAGGTGGACACTGCCATGGCTGCCGAAGGCGCCAAAGCAGGGGAACAGGATGGGCGGCCGGGGGCAATGCAGCTGCTGCAGCTAGGGATGGCGCCGGCGTCAGGCAGCGGGCTGCAGCAGGTAAATGGACATGTCAGGCTGCAAGCCACGGGTTTGTACAGGTGCCAGGGTGACAGCCGAGCCCTTGAACAGGAGCTGGGTTGCCTGTCGTACACACACATATGTTAGGGTACGGCACATGGTGCAAGTCATGTTGCATGATGGCCAGCTCACGAAACCATATTATTTTCATCCATATAATTCATCCATATGCAGTTTCCTAAAATCTCAGGTCCGGAAAGTGTCCAGGGTCATCAAGGACCGAATTTCTTCAGCATTCCAACCTAAGCTTGGATGAGGAGCATGCTATTTGTATAGCCAAACAAAAGGAATTCCTTGCAAAGCTAGGACTTCAAGCCATTGTTGACAATATCCAATCGCCTCGCTCGCCTATCAGACGACAGAGTACCCACTCAGCTCCATTGGAGACTCGCAGATCCACTAGGCTTACTGTCTTATCATCAAAGCTTAGCAAGCAACAAGTGAAGGTATGTGGTGTCCCAACGGGTGGTTAAAGATACCTAGGCGGCGGACCCTACTTTAGGGTTCTCATTTCCTTCCTCTGTGAAAGATCTCAGTTCATAAATATTTACAATGTTTATTGTCATATTGGGTTTAACAATATTCTCTGCTGCAGATGCCGACCCATGCTGCAGAAGCGGCTGTCGTCGAGGACACTGCTGCAGTGGTGGTGAATCACGATCCTGAGATGCATCTTAAAATTTTCTCAGACCAACACAAAACTTGGGCGGAGATGCACAACCTGGATTTGAAGGCCGACGAGGGCCAGCTCCTTGCGGCCATCCTCCAGTGGCCTGAGCAGTATAAACCCTACTGTGGGAGTGAGGGCTCCTTTCATCACTCCTTTGCAGTATGTGGAATTCTGGTGGCGAATGGCATGTATGCCCCAGACTTTAACAACCCCAAGCTGCAGGCTATCAACCACTTCACTGAGGACATGAAGTCTGCCCTGCTGTCTGGGGGGCTGAAGCAGTTTGAGCTTGCACTCCTTCTTGCGGGTCTGAATGTGTAACAGCCGTCTCTTACCTTAGCTGTTTTAGCGGAAGTAGAGGGTCTCGTCCACGATTGGCGACCCAGCGTTAGGCGTGAGAAGAGACAAGGGAAGTCGGGATTCGAAGACATACGTCGAGAACGGTGACAGCAAGGTCTTGAACCCTGAACACTAGTATAGTGATACGTTAAGTGTCTGGCCGAAGCACTTCACCTGGGTGGCTTAAATGCGGCCCACCTGCCGCCATCTCCATTCCTGGAGTCTTGGTGTCGTACGCTAGGTTGTGATAGCGTACCAGAAAGTGAGTTCGTACAGTTAACGAGTATGGTTCGTAAATACGGGACCGTACCGTTACTGTGATTAAGCTTTAATAGCTTAAAGATATTCTAAGGTAAATGTAGCTTGCTACATCCCTCCCCCTCAGAAGCGAACCGTCTCGGGAGCGTCACCTTTTCTTGCGAGCAGGTGCT
>NW_003307693.1:18594-19776 GCF_000143455.1 Volvox carteri f. nagariensis | reverse complement strand
CGTCAGGCAGCGGGCTGCAGCAGGTAAATGGACATGTCAGGCTGCAAGCCACGGGTTTGTACAGGTGCCAGGGTGACAGCCGAGCCCCTGAACAGGAGCTGGGTTGCCTGTCGTACACGCACATATGTTAGGGTACGGCACACGGTGCAAGTCATGTTGTGTGATGGCCAGCTCATGAAAACCCAGTCGCCTGCCTTTGTTCATGCTGGGCACAAAGCCACCCCTGAGCCTTGCTTTCAGTTACTCACGGCCCGCCCCCACCCTTGCCATGTCCCTCTTTCCTCCGTTCTGCCCTGCCCATCGAGCCCAACACGGAGATGGGTGCCGCCGCCGCTGAGGTGGACACTGCCATGGCTGCCGAAGGCGCCAAAGCAGGGGAACAGGATGGGCGGCCGGGGGCAATGCAGCTGCTGCAGCTAGGGATGGCGCCGGCATCAGGCAGCGGGCTGCAGCAGGTAAATGGACATGTCAGGCTGCAAGCCACGGGTTTGTACAGGTGCCAGGGTGACAGCCGAGCCCCTGAACAGGAGCTGGGTTGCCTGTCGTACACACACATATGTTAGGGTACGGCACATGGTGCAAGTCATGTTGCATGATGGCCAGCTCACGAAACCATATTATTTTCATCCATATAATTCATCCATATGCAGTTTCCTAAAATCTCAGGTCCGGAAAGTGTCCAGGGTTCATCAAGGACCGAATTTCTTCAGCATTCCAACCTAAGCTTGGATGAGGAGCGTGCTATTCGTATAGCCAAACAAAAGGAAATCCTTGCAAAGCTAGGACTTCAAGCCATTGTTGACAATATCCGGTCGCCTCGCTCGCCTATCAGACGACAGAGTACCCACTCAGCTCCATTGGAGACTCGCAGATCCACTAGGCTTACTGTCTTATCATCAAAGCTTAGCAAGCAACAAGTGAAGGTATGTGGTGTCCCAACGGGTGGTTAAAGATACCTAGGCGGCGGACCCTACTTTAGGGTTCTCATTTCCTTCCTCTGTGAAAGATCTCAGTTCATAAATATTTACAATGTTTATTGTCATATTGGGTTTAACAATATTCTCTGCTGCAGATGCCGACCCATGCTGCAGAAGCGGCTGTCGTCGAGGACACTGCTGCAGTGGTGGTGAATCACGATCCTGAGATGCATCTTAAAATTTTCTCAGACCAACACAAAACTTC
>NW_003307693.1:17643-18544 GCF_000143455.1 Volvox carteri f. nagariensis | reverse complement strand
ATATGCCTATGCAACACATTTCCTCAATTTCATGAACTGCAAGTATTCTAATCCAACATCACCCCAATCTCAGTGTAAACTAGTCTCCAAATGTGCCTGCACAAGACTGTCACCCCTGTCACCCGGCATTCACATTGCCTTAACCTCCTCAAGCTTGTCGGGGTGTGACACGTGGGCATGAACCTTGTGACACTGGGCATTGTCACAAAGAAACTGGTTGCAATCAGAAATGCATTTTTCCTCATGCCAGGTTACCGACATCGGTTACCGATTACTGGGGACGGTTAACGGATAATGGTTCGCCCGGTAATCCTACCGACCGGTTACCCATCTCGTTAACTGGACCCGTTAGGTCGGAACCGGGCCGGAACCGGCCTGGAGTATGCCATTGGGTTCACTGAGGACATGAAGTCTGCCCTGCTGTCTGGGGGGCTGAAGCAGTTTGAGCTTGCACTCCTTCTTGCGGGTCTGAATGCACTCTGCCAGGGAGACGTGGGAGCACAGGGTCAGCAGGTCCGGAAGCGTGCAAAGTCTGCTGCAAGCAATGACTGCAGCAAGAGGACAAAACGTACCGCACAGGAGATGGCGGGCTTGCTTGAGAAGGAGTTTCACTGGGACATCATGTCTGCATCCAACTTCAGGGACATCCCGGTAAGGTGTCATGGTCCAGGATTCTTTACTATTCTCAACATACATCCATAGAGGGTTTGGCACCATTGGTAAGGCGCGACCATTGCCCCCGGGAGATCCCGGGATCGATACCTGTTAGGGTTAAAGTCCTTCCGATGGTGGAAGACATTGCCCCCTTAGTTGATGGACGGTGGTGACCTGGGGTGAAGATAACCCTCAAGCTGACCAGGAATGGAGTTGGGCCGCTGTCGACCTGGCAGATTCCGTTGGA
>NW_003307693.1:14914-17592 GCF_000143455.1 Volvox carteri f. nagariensis | reverse complement strand
GACTCGCAGATCCACTAGGCTTACTGTCTTATCATCAAAGCTTAGCAAGCAACAAGTGAAGGTATGTGGTGTCCCAACGGGTGGTTAAAGATACCTAGGCGGCGGACCCTACTTTAGGGTTCTCATTTCCTTCCTCTGTGAAAGATCTCAGTTCATAAATATTTACAATGTTTATTGTCATATTGGGTTTAACAATATTCTCTGCTGCAGATGCCGACCCATGCTGCAGAAGCGGCTGTCGTCGAGGACACTGCTGCAGTGGTGGTGAATCACGATCCTGAGATGCATCTTAAAATTTTCTCAGACCAACACAAAACTTGGGCGGAGATGCACAACCTGGATTTGAAGGCCGACGAGGGCCAGCTCCTTGCGGCCATCCTCCAGTGGCCTGAGCAGTATAAACTCTACTGTGGGAGTGAGGGCTCCTTTCATCACTCCTTTGCAGTATGTGGAATTCTGGTGGCGAATGGCATGTATGCCCCAGACTTTAACAACCCCAAGCTGCAGGCTATCAACCACTTCACTGAGGACATGAAGTCTGCCCTGCTGTCTGGGGGGCTGAAGCAGTTTGAGCTTGCACTCCTTCTTGCGGGTCTGAATGCACTCTGCCAGGGAGACGTGGGAGCACAGGGTCAGCAGGTCCGGAAGCGTGCAAAGTCTGCTGCAAGCAATGACTGCAGCAAGAGGACAAAACGTACCGCACAGGAGATGGCGGGCTTGCTTGAGAAGGAGTTTCACTGGGACATCATGTCTGCATCCAACTTCAGGGACATCCCGGTAAGGTGTCATGGTCCAGGATTCTTTACTATTCTCAACAGACATCCATAGAGGGTTTGGCACCATTGGTAAGGCGCGACCATTGCCCCCGGGAGATCCCGGGATCGATACCTGTTAGGGTTAAAGTCCTTCCGATGGTGGAAGACATTGCCCCCTTAGTTGATGGACGGTGGTGACCTGGGGTGAAGATAACCCTCAAGCTGACCAGGAATGGAGTTGGGCCGCTGTCGACCTGGCAGATTCCGTTGGAAATGGAGGTGGGTGCGGAACCTGAGCGATTCACTGAGAAGTTGACTAGGGTGACTGGATGAGGGTGCCCCGAAATACCAGGGAAGGCAGGGTTTCGCAGGGTAGCTGCCACGGGTGAAGATACATCCTCCTGTTTCACACATCATACATCCTGATGAAATATTTGCATGGGCTAACCCTAAGACACCCTCCTGTAATGTTGTATGCTTTTATCAATCCACAGGAGGTGAAGGTTCGGATTGCAGAACTTATTAATAAATTTGGCGGAACTGAAGGTGCCGCCACCATGGTAGGCATTAAGGCCAAGGCAAACACAACCGAGAAGGATGTTGCTGAAGAATTGATGAAGTCACTCCGCCACAAATGGAAGAACCTCCGCAACATGGCTAAGAAGACACAGAAAGAGAAGGGTGCGTGACTGTGAACTTGCTAGCCTCATCATGCTTGTATGTATAAGTGGAGACAACAGGACATGTGATGCCTCCCGCTGCCTGCACCTAGTCAATCCATGTGCAATAGCGCTAGCCAGCACATGTGTATGTACACAGGAACCCAAGCTCTATGTATATGTGCATGCATGGTAAATGTCAGTTGCTCCTCAACATGCCATCATCCCTCCTGCTTGCCTACAATATGACCTGGGCATTCATGTCATGCATGACTCTGCAGGTGATGAGCCAACCCCTGCCCAGCAGGGTGCCCAGGTGCCTAATCATAATATTCTGGACACGGCTGAAGATGGCACCGTGGTAGTACAGCAGGACAACACGGCAGCAGGGCCCAGGAAATGCTGCTCCTGCTGACCCCTGCTGCTGGGCCTCCCTTCTGGATGACAGCCTGGAGGAGATGGACAAGTACAAGTCGGCAGGCGGCCATGTGTCCTACCTCAACAATCTGGCTGACAAGACGATTGGCTGCTATCTGGTGGGCGGCTCCAAAGACAAGCCGAGCACACCATCAGTGCTTGGGGCGGGCTTGGTGCTCAGTGACATGGCAAGTATATATTATGGCAGATTGCTGTACACTCTGTGTTCTAACTTGCAACATACAATTTGGCCATTTCTGCAACTGATTACTCAGTTGGATCCGGTTTTACTAATTCTTTGGTGGTGCAGGCATCGGTTTCCATTGAGGACACCATTGAGATCCTGGTCATTGGCAAGATGAAGGGGCTGCACCACCGTGCAAAATTTACCCTGCCTGAGCCTACCAAGACACTCGCCATCAAGGACTACCCCTTGACCATGTTTGATAAAGTAAGGAACGACAGGACATTAATTAACCACCAGCAGTTCCTGTATCCTGACAAGCTTTCATTACTTCCTATATATGCAGGTAACCTGGCCTGTTCTGGGCATCCTGGCTATCGACAAGGGCAGACATGCTGTGCCCTGGGCGTGTGATACCCTGGGCGTCAGTGCAAAGCAGATATCATCAGCCTTGAAGGGGAACAACATTAAGGGTTAGACGTAGTTGTGACTTCTGGGGCATGGAAACAAGTACAGAGGGATGGTCGGTATAATTGAGGGCCTGCTACATACTGCTAACTAGCATCATGATTAATGTTTGACCTATGTGTCGGGATGGAGTTGGCATGCATGCCTGCTCCTTCTGCACATGTGTATGCATGCTACAACATGTACATATCTCGA
>NW_003307693.1:14061-14864 GCF_000143455.1 Volvox carteri f. nagariensis | reverse complement strand
CTAAGAATGTAAAAGAACACCCCTAAGAATGTAAGAGAATACAGAAGGCTGCTGGCCCTAAAGAATGCTAAAGAATGGTAAAATAGTGGTTTTATTTCATAAGAATGAGACTTAAGAATGGGTGCCATACTTAGCAAACCCTATGGTAAGAATGGTTAAAACCCGCCAAAGAGCAGCTAAGTATGCTTTAGGCAAAGAATCAATAAGTTGGCCTAAGAATGTATAAGAACACCCAAAGAACGAAAAGAATACATAAGACTGCTGACCCTAAAGAATGGTAAAGAATCGTAGAGAATGGTAAAGAGTGGTTTTATTTCTTAAGAATGAGACTTAAGAATGGGTGCCATACTTAGCAAACCTATGGTAAGAATGGTTAAAACCGGCCAGAGAGCAGCTAAGTATGCTTTAGAGAAAGAATCACTAAGTACGTATAAGAACACCCCAAAGAATGGAAGAGAATACATAAGACTGCTGGGACCTGAAGAATGCTAAAGAATTTGAAAGAACGGTTTTAAGATAAACGGAGGTCATACGAACGTTCTTAGAACGTTCTTAGAACGATGTAAGAACGTTCTACTGATTATTCGATTTTATCAATTTGGCTGGGCTAAGAACGACTTAAGAACGTTCTTAACCCCTCTCCGCGTTCGTAGGGTGCAGCACGCAACCAGTCATGCACTAAAATTCATGCTTGCATGCAGCCACGCGTGGCTGCACACACATGTGTCCATATGTATGTCCATAATAAACTTTGGAATTGCTTTCTCGCTCATATGAGCGATCATGCATGATCGGGCTTCAGG
>NW_003307693.1:12472-14011 GCF_000143455.1 Volvox carteri f. nagariensis | reverse complement strand
GTTGTGTGATGGGTGTTGTTGCTTGACCCACTAGGATGGATGGTTGCCCATTGCAAATGGCTGCAAAGCCTTGAATTCATGCTGCTGTAAGGCAGCCAGTTTGATTGGTGTAGTAGACCATACGTAATTATTAAACCCTCTATGCATCATGGGCTTATGAAAGGCTGTGCTAAGTAGCCACTGTGTACACATGTGTTCATAACATGGTATGAATATCCTTATGGCTGTTATGCATTGTTCATCAAGTTCCTGTACATGTAGTACTACTAGTGCTGGTGTGTCGTACATATACATATATACATAGGTCATGAACTTAGCAGGCAGCATTGGTAACACATGTGTGTATACACTGACGCTTCCGGAGGTTCCAGGATTGCCACCAGTCAAGGTAAAACGTTTTACCGATGGTGGAAGGTAAGAGTGCCGCTATTTGATGAACAGTAACGGCCTGGGATAATGTTGACATGAGAGCTGACCAGGAATGGGCTCCAGCCGCCATTAAGTTTGCAGATGTACATGTCGTTGGATGACGGTGGTGGGAGCACTCCTGAGATGTACCCGAGTGATTCACTGAGAAGACGGCTAGGGTGACTGGATGAGGGTGCCCTGAAATACCTGGGTAGACAGAGTTTCACCTGGTAGCGACCACCGGTGTAGATATGCCCGCCTGTCCCACACATAATGTATAAGGGGTTGTGTTACAAATGTGGAAACGGTTGATACCCACAACTGAGATTTTATACATGTCATTCCAAATGTAACGATTGATTATATATCATGCTGTTCGTTAAATGATGTCATTCCATGCTACATGGCAATATAATTTTAAATAATAAAATTTTAAAATAATATTATATATCATTTACGTGTAATATACAGACGTATATACATATATGTTCGCTAATAAAAGCTACTGATATCAGTAGCATCGATGCTTAATAATCAAACTAGCGGTCTATCTGGTGCATGTAAGAAGAATTACGAACCACACTCACTAATAATCGTATTAATCATCTTCTCTTCATCGATGGAGTGTCATGCATGATATCATATCAAGGGTAATACACACACATACACACACCAGCACACACACACCAGCACACACATACAAGCATACACACACAGTATATAGACAATATTGTGTCACAGTGTGTATAGTACAGTGTGTATATTGTGCTTGTTGTGCCACACAGTAAACCTTTCGATCACCTATATATAAGCGACACTCTCGTATAATAGGTAGGGACTGTCCCAGGTGATGCATCACCTACGTATCACTCGGGGAAAGACTTGGTCATGGATGGGTTTTCCAGTCATGGATTTGGTCATGGATGCGGTCATGGATCCGGTCATAATTTGCCATTAAGTCATGGATTTGGTCATGTATGTGGTCATGGATCCGGTCATAATTTGTCATTAAGTCATGGATCCGGTCATGGATCAGTTCATAGTTTGCATAAGCAAGTGCAGGATATGACTGGTTGGGGTCATGAAATGCGTGGTCATGATGTCATTTATGATGNGATTTATGACAGGTCA
>NW_003307693.1:10835-12009 GCF_000143455.1 Volvox carteri f. nagariensis | reverse complement strand
CATACATACATACATACATATACATGCTGGAGTGCATGTCTTCCCAGCATCTCGAGAGGCCTTTTTGGTGGCCAGCTAATACATACACATACACTGGGGGGATGGCTGCAGTCTGCTTCAGATCAGGCCTATATACTGCCAGCCATCATGAGCCATACCTCCTGTATGTCTGACCAGTACAGCGAGTACTTCCAGTGTAAACCCCTGTCCCTACCAACTCATAGGGGGTCTAACAGCGGCTAACTTCTTAGGCGGGGCTGTCAGCCGGGCTCATTATCAGCTGCTGACGATAGTTGTCAACGTGGCATAACAGCCAGTTAGACACTGGGTTAGAGGCTGTTTGGTCCTGTTAGGCCCTGTGACTGACATGTACCTGGAGCCCACACTGTTAACAGTTGTCTGATTCTAGGGACTGTTAGCAGCTGTAAGGACCTGTAACAGAGCGCTTTCTGCCACAACAGGATATTGTTGACAGGATGTTACATTCTGGTTGGGTCACCCAGATGCTGAGAAAGAATTTTTGACGGCTGTTAGGTTTTTTTAAGTTAACAGTTGTCTGATTCTAGGGACTGTCAGCGGCTGTAAGGACCTGTAACAGAGCACTTTCTGCCACAACAGGATATTGTTGACATGATGTTACATTCTGGTTGGGTCACCCAGATGCTGAGAAAGAATTTTTGACGGCTGTTAGGGTTTAGGGAAGGTAATTGTTAGCAATTGTTCAATTCACTTAAGTTGTTAAGCGGTGCCAAGGGCTGTAGTTGCTAACAGGCGTTGAAAGCTGTTACGAGCAGGGACATGCTGAAAGGAAGTTCCATCATGTTACTGGCTGTTGCCATTACATAATTTGCTGAACTGCTGTTTAAGGATTTTACTTGCTGTTTTGAGGTTCAGACGCTGTAAATGTTATGAGCTTTTACATGATCCCTGTCCATTGTTAAATCACACCTTTCCTTTTTTTGGATATCTCTCTGACTTCATTATTCATGCCATCAGCATCTATTTGCCATCATTGGGGATAGAAGCTTGTACTGCATGGGTAGGCACAAAACCACATTCGTCAGGAATTATATACATAAGTATGTATTATACACAACAGTCTGGGTCGCCCTGGTCACCTCACTTGCTCATCATGTGGAATTGTGCAGTATAGTGCACAGCCAGCTGGCCTGTA
>NW_003307693.1:9821-10785 GCF_000143455.1 Volvox carteri f. nagariensis | reverse complement strand
CATGTCAATTGCAAGCTGACATCGACAACAGAAGGCAGCAGCAGGCAGGCAACCAGCCATCTGTAGTAGCCATCCCTTATTATTGTAGGCAAATGAGTGATCACATCCATAGATGTGGATGTGATCAGTTGGCCAACTGTGCATGCATATGCCGTGTAGCAGGCCGACAGGAAGGTGTTCAACCGGTTGAGCACCTATACCTAGCTAGGTACCAGGCCTGATCATGATACCAGGCACAGAGGGTGGTCACGCAGAATTGAGGATTTAAGGGTTTGGGCACCCAGTCATCTGCAGCTGGATGTACTAGCCATCCCTTACCCTTAGGTGAATGGGTGATCACATTTTCTTTATTCAGCCGTGAAGCAGGCTGAGAGAAAGGTGTTCAACCACGGAGTATATATGGTCAAGTGGCAAAAGTAAATATCAAGATATGTGGATAGTAAGAGTCAGGAGACATAATAACAAAGGAATTTTGGTGCTAACAGAGTCTTGAACTTCAAACACCAGTATAGTGATATTTAAAGTGTCTGGCCTAAGCACCTTTACCAGGTGGATTATATATGGCTCACCTATTGCTATCTATCTACTCCATTCCTGGAGTCATGGTCTGGTGATATGATGGTCATCCTGTCGCGAGGTGTGTGTGCTTGTGTGTGCCATGGCCATATGGCCATGCGTGGCACAGTAAAACTTTAGATCATGATCACCTACGTATACGTAGGTGATGCATCACCTGGGACAGTCCCTACCTATTATACGAGAGTGTCGCTTATATATAGGTGATCGAAAGGTTTACTGTGTGGCACAACAAGCACAATATACACACTGTACTATACACACTGTGACACAATATTGTCTATATACTGTGTGTGTATGCTTGTATGTGTGTGCTGGTGTGTGTGTGTGTGTGTATGTGTGTGTATTACCCTTGATATGATATCATGCATGACACTCCATCGATGAA
>NW_003307693.1:7924-9771 GCF_000143455.1 Volvox carteri f. nagariensis | reverse complement strand
CTCTGAGGATCCCCGTGAGTGTGGTTCGTAATTCTTCTTACATGCACCAGATAGACCGCTAGTTTGATTATTAAGCATCGATGCTACTGATATCAGTAGCTTTTATTAGCGAACATATATGTATATACGTCTGTATATTACACGTAAATGATATATAATATTATTTTATTCAGCTAATGAAAGTCATGACTATATACGCGCTAGCGAGACACCATCATGTACACAGCTACGTAGCACATGAGCAACCAATCATATACAGCATATGGAGGTCCTCATCATGTGCTGGTGGTGTATGCCAACCTTATTAGTGAGGTTCTGTGCCATGATTTCTTAGATCATACATGATCATGATGAGGCACCTGCCTGCTGCAAGCGCTTGCAGCACGCAACCAGTCATGCACTAAAATTCATGCTTGCATGCAGCCACGCGTGGCTGCACACACATGTGTCCATATGTATGTCCATAATAAACTTTGGAATTGCTTTCTCGCTCATATGAGCGATCATGCATGATCGGGCTTCAGGATGCAGTTGCCTGCCGCTGGATCGTAATAAGTGTGTAGTGGATAGCTATAAATATATAATATGTATGTAACATGTATATGTTCTGTGCTCCTGTCTCCCTTAACCGTATTCTCATGGCTATGACGACTCGAACATGCTGGCTGACAGTGTGAGGAATGATAGAGGCGGAAAACCGGGAGACAGGCTGCCAAGGGCCCTTACACTGCAGACCGAAGAGATACCCACTCACCGGCGAGGCCTAGGCGGCGGGAGACTTCGAGTTTGGCTGCAGTGTCGCGCCGCGTGTAGTGCTGAACCATAGCATCCGTGCACCAATGGCCGTGAGCCTTGCGCAGTTCCGCCGGCACTCCACGGTCCGCTGCCATGCTGTTCCCGCCTATACGCATGGAGTGTGCCGTAATGTTTCTCTTGATGCCAGCCAAGGGTACCATTTTTAGCAGTCGTGTGCGGAAGGCCGCGTAGGATAGCGAATGCACTGGAGCTTCTCATGTACCGGTCAGAGGACCCGAGAGGTACCCGCCACGTTGCGTCCATTGAACCGGTCGGAGGAGCGGTCCTACATCTTCATCTACTGATACTGGCTGTCTGCGGTAGCCACCTAGCTCCAGCAATCGCTCGGTAAGACCGACTGGACAGCATGGGCCACCGGAGCGTGCGATGACTACCCAGTGGCCCCGCATGAGCTGATCTGTCTTCGAGCGGGGAATGAAGATCTCCATGTGGGATGCAGAAATCAACAGCAAGTCCACATGCACGCAAATTTCGGCAGCGTCGTCGAACCGAAAGAAACCAGCAAACATGATGGCCACCGCTGCCACCATCATCAGGTAGTCGAGCCGCACCTCTGGGCCCTCAACTAAGCGAGCCAGGGCCGCAATGTCTTCCGGTTCTAAGGCGTCACGCTGCAGCGGTCGACCATGGAGGCGCTTCTCTGCTAGAGTACAGACGATACCGCAGGCTGCGTGTTCTGTGGGAGTTGCCTTGCCAGCCATGCGGAAATAGGTGCTTATGGCCGCGCTGGCAAGGCGAACGCGGCCAGGTCCGACGCCGTCGGCCCTGGACGTGTTGAGTAGGGCCAGAAGGTAGAGGGCTACCAGTTCCCCCGGCGTGGAGTAGATGTCCCACGGGAAATTATGTGCCTCCCACCAGCTGCGGAACTGGCGCCATACGGTAGCGTAATCCTTGGTGGTCCTGGCTGCCAATGATTCTGGGGCCTCCTGCGCCAGCTGCACGGCAAGAGCTTGGAGGTCTGCGGTGACGCAATCCCCCAGAGGCGCCAACAGAGCCCCTGCACGTGCGGCTAGATCTGCAGGCGGCGGGTA
>NW_003307693.1:3273-7874 GCF_000143455.1 Volvox carteri f. nagariensis | reverse complement strand
CGATGTTAGCGGCATTGAGGTTGTCCGTCAGCACCTTGACTGTCCTGCCGGATAGACCCGCGGGTCGGTTGAAGGACTGGATAGCTAGAAGGATGGCGTGGAGCTCCTGCAGTGTGGACCCCATCCCGCTAACGTTGGGCTGCCAGCTGCCTCGGGCCGCGATAGGTTTGCCATCCAGAACTGTCCATGCGCCCCAGCCGCCTAAGGAGGCTGCAGACTTGCCGGCTGCATCGCAAAAGATTAGAGAGTGTACCTGAGTGGGAACCCATAAATGACGACGGCCGTTGAATTTGTCGAAGGACTTCAGCCAGAATTCTAGCTCCTCCCTCGCGGCTGGGGACAGGGAGAGGTGGGACCCCCATGTCGTCCGTGATTCGATGAGGTGGCCTATCGTGCGGGTTCGCAGGCGTGACCAGGGTCCAAAAGCCCAAGACATCGACAGGATTTGGCCTTTAATCGAAGCGAGAGCCTTCACCGGGATTCTTCGCCCACTTAGAGACAAACTAATGGTGGAGAGGAGTTTATCTTTCTTATCTTCAGGAACGATAAAAACCCCTTCTGCGGTGTCAATCAACATGCCCAGGTAACGGATTCTTTGCTGAACTGCGCCCAGCATGGATTTATTCCGGTTGACTATGAAACCGAGGGCTTCGAGCTGGGACACCACCTCTGCCCTCCGTGCTACCAGCTGAGCTGCATCCTGACTGGCGTGAGCTTGGTCGTCTATGTAGCCAGTGCAGCGCCATCCGCGAGCACGCCAGGGGTGCATGACCTCTCGCATGAGTTTGGTGAAAGCCCAGCACGCGGATGCTAAACCGAAGGGGAGCTGGGTAAAAACATAAAAGACGCCGCGCCAGCAAAACCCCAGGTATTCCCAGAAGGATGGGTCGATGTCTAGATGGTGGTAGCCGCTCTTGAGGTCGATCGTAAACATAAAGTCATTCGGGAGCAGCCAGCCAGGCACCGCTCTGAGATCTTCATAGCGAAACTCCGGAATAGAAAGATATTTATTCACTGGGCGCCCATCCCAAATGAGCCGACACTTAGTTGTTTGCTGCACGACCCCCAACGGGCAAACCACGCGAGGTTGAGTCGGCCAAACTCTGGCAGTGCCCGAGGCCACTAACTCTGCCACGGCTTGATCAGTGAAGGTTGCATGCTCATCCGCGGAGGCGTGATTCTGGCCGAAAGACGGAGGAGGTGGGGTCCCCTTCTCCCAACGCAGGGGAAACCCACTAACGATCCAGGAAAGGACAAGGGCATTGGTCACCCACGCCTTCCAGGCAGGTGCGCAGCGTCGGAGCCTGCCGTGCATCTGGGCGGGTGCTGGGGTTGGCGAACGTGGGACGCCAGAGGGTGGTTGGTTTCCGCTAGCAAACTTAGCTGCGTATTCGCCTTTTTCGTCCCCCCAGAGCCCGTGCTGTTCGCCGGGCCCACCTTTCTCATCATCAGCAGACCGCGCCGGTTGTTTCCTGTGCAGAACTGGTGCTGTGTCTGTGGGTGCCTGGGTGACCACTGGGTGTCTTGTCGTGCCCTTCTGAACCGCTAGCCGTTTTCCTGGTTGAGTGTCGCTGAGCTGGCCTGCTGCAAAGTCCGGTACAGCCCACGTCTGCTAGTACGACTGGGTCTAGCTCTGTTTCTGAACCGATCAGGCTAAGAAAGGCGTCCACGTCGGCGTCGGTCATGGTGTGGTTGAGGTTGTGCGATCCCTTATGCGACTGCGGAGCGAGGCGAAGAGAGGCAAAGGGCGAGAACCAGAGTAACTACAGATATCGCCTGACCGCGCGAAAACAAGTTCCGAATAACCGAGAGAGAAACCGAAGCGTGAGAACTGATAGGTCACAGCTATGGAAAGTCCTTCTCCACCGGCCGGCGAGCCGCCTCGCCACAAGAACGAAAAAATAGTGCAGAACAGCACCAACGCCACAAACCGGAAAAAGAGCCAGAGCCTTTCATAGAAAGAGCGGCTAATTAACCTGCCCAACCGCCTGTTAACACCAGCGAGAAAAGGTCTCCGTCCCGAAAACGAACATGGGGGGACTCTCTTGATAGATGGCCTACACCGACCTTGAAAGCGACTGCAAAAACTCATAGACGTGAAGGACGGGCCACGAAAGACAAGCGCAAGCGTGCTCCAAAACTCTCCAAAGAAGACCAAGACCTTGTCCACGAACCAAAGGCAGCTTGACAACCAAAGTCATGACGCGCACACAGGCGCACAGCGATGGGGCCTAGGCGCACGCGGGCGCACAGCAGGTGAGTCCGAAGCGCACGCGGGCGCACAGTGATGGGCCAAGGCGCACGCGGGCACACTAGACGAGGCCAACATGCACGCGGGCGCACTAGACGAGGCCAACACGCACGCGGGCGCACTAGACGGGGCCAACGCGCACGCGGGCGCACAACCAAATGGCCAAAGCGCACGCGGGCGCACTAGATGAGGTCAACACGCACGCGGGCGCACAACCAGACAGCCAAGGCGAATGAAGGTGCAGCTCGCAGAAAGGCGAAAACCAAAGGTGTGCAGGCCTGTGTACAACGCTCAACGCCGCCGCTTTTCATCTCTCGCATTACGGCCGGCATCATCTTCGCGCCTCCTGTAGTCGTACCCAGAGCCGCCACGCGCTCCACCCCCTCGCGAGCCGCCTGCTCCATCACCGCCAGTGCCGTGACCGCCTGCTCCCCCACCTGAGCGGCTGGCAGCGCGCTTTAGCGCTTGGTCCTTGACGCCGTCTACCAATTTCCGGGGTTTTGTCTTGTCCCGGAGCTTGTCCTCATTACACAAAATGCTGAAGCAGATGTCGGCGGCAGCAAGGCCAATACGCGGCTCGGCTGCCAAGGTGTTGGTGACCGCCATGCCGACCTCCGCACGGCGAATCAAAGGCTTGAGAACCTTAGTGGCGCCCTTGACATTCGGCGGATCCTCTGCCAACAATGCTAAAGCCAGTTTGCCCTGCGTGGCAAAACCATGGAAAATTTGCTTGCGGAAGCCCGACGGGTCAGTGGGCTGTTGTGCCTCGATTCGGTCCACCAGGCGCCGCAATCTCTCCGGAGCTTCGTCGTCGCTGCTTGATGATGAACTCGAGCTGGAGCTTTCTTCCTTCTTCTTCCTTTTCTCCTTGCTCCTTTTAGCCTTGTCTGGTGCGACCGATGCCGCCGCGGCCTGGGCTGGCGACAGCACAGTGGCTGCCGGATTTTGACCAGCTGTTATTACCTTGGCCATGGAGGCCAAAAGCTGGCTCTGCTCTGCCATCTGTTGCTGCAATGGAGTTATGTTTTGCTGGATGGCGGTGGTAACCACCGCCGCTCCAGTGGCGGGGCTGCCGGCCGGTGGAGAAGTTCGGTTGGGAAGTGGTGGGAAAGTTATGCCACCAGCCTCGCTGGTGGAGGGACCCGCAAAGCCGGTGGTGGCGTTGATCACTAAATTGGCGCCATCTTGGGCGGCCGTACCTTGCCTTTGCTGCACTTGCTCGTTGTTCAACGCTGACATCAGAAACAAAAGACTACAGGAACTTGAAACAGATGGTGATGACTAGGTGGGGCTTCGATGGCGAGCACGATGCTCTATCCGAGATTGAACAGCAAAAAGAGAGAAAGCTGTCAGCTATAAGCTGAAGCTCTACTGAGTGAAAGGCAGAATGCCTGAAACGAAAGAGCTGAAGCAATTAATACTCGCCATTCCAATACGGTTGTACGACAGTCGCACAGAACCAGACTTAGAGACTCCGATCGCTTCGCTCCGTCGTATCTAAGTCAACAATAATATGTATAGGATATGTATGTATGTATAAGGGATTTAATGTATGTCCTAATAAGGGAGCGAAATGTCCAAAGCGCAGCTATGATGAGATGAGCCTTAGCAGCTCATTTCTTGTGGTACGGTGGCCGAGTGGTCTAAGGCGTAGGATTAAGGCTCCTATCTGCAAGGGCGCAGGTTCAAGTCCTGCCCGTATCAGACGACGATACGTCATGCGATGCATGCGCATGTCGTGCACGTGCATGGTATGTCGTACGTATGCAGGTATGTTGATTACAACATCAATACCATTGTCACCTGCTGATTTATTTAGGCAAGGAATTCCTTGGGTAGTTCGAGCTACCTAATGCGGCATATTGGGGAGAAGTCAAACCTGTATTCTAGGCATGTCAATTGCAAGCTGACATCGACAACAGAAGGCAGCAGCAGGCAGGCAACCAGCCATCTGTAGTAGCCATCCCTTATTATTGTAGGCAAATGAGTGATCACATCCATAGATGTGGATGTGATCAGTTGGCCAACTGTGCATGCATATGCCGTGTAGCAGGCCGACAGGAAGGTGTTCAACCGGTTGAGCACCTATACCTAGCTAGGTACCAGGCCTGATCATGATACCAGGCACAGAGGGTGGTCAAGCAGAATTGAGGATTTAAGGGTTTGGGCACCCAGTCATCTGCAGCTGGATGTACTAGCCATCCCTTACCCTTAGGTGAATGGGTGATCACATTTTCTTTATTCAGCCGTGAAGCAGGCTGAGAGAAAGGTGTTCAACCACGGAGTATATATGGTCAAGTGGCAAAAGTAAATATCAAGATATGTGATAGTAGAGTCAGGAGACATAATA
>NW_003307693.1:852-3223 GCF_000143455.1 Volvox carteri f. nagariensis | reverse complement strand
TCCTCTGCCAACAATGCTAAAGCCAGTTTGCCCTGCGTGGCAAAACCATGGAAAATTTGCTTGCGGAAGCCCGACGGGTCAGTGGGCTGTTGTGCCTCGATTCGGTCCACCAGGCGCCGCAATCTCTCCGGAGCTTCGTCGTCGCTGCTTGATGATGAACTCGAGCTGGAGCTTTCTTCCTTCTTCTTCCTTTTCTCCTTGCTCCTTTTAGCCTTGTCTGGTGCGACCGATGCCGCCGCGGCCTGGGCTGGCGACAGCACAGTGGCTGCCGGATTTTGACCAGCTGTTATTACCTTGGCCATGGAGGCCAAAAGCTGGCTCTGCTCTGCCATCTGTTGCTGCAATGGAGTTATGTTTTGCTGGATGGCGGTGGTAACCACCGCCGCTCCAGTGGCGGGGCTGCCGGCCGGTGGAGAAGTTCGGTTGGGAAGTGGTGGGAAAGTTATGCCACCAGCCTCGCTGGTGGAGGGACCCGCAAAGCCGGTGGTGGCGTTGATCACTAAATTGGCGCCATCTTGGGCGGCCGTACCTTGCCTTTGCTGCACTTGCTCGTTGTTCAACGCTGACATCAGAAACAAAAGACTACAGGAACTTGAAACAGATGGTGATGACTAGGTGGGGCTTCGATGGCGAGCACGATGCTCTATCCGAGATTGAACAGCAAAAAGAGAGAAAGCTGTCAGCTATAAGCTGAAGCTCTACTGAGTGAAAGGCAGAATGCCTGAAACGAAAGAGCTGAAGCAATTAATACTCGCCATTCCAATACGGTTGTACGACAGTCGCACAGAACCAGACTTAGAGACTCCGATCGCTTCGCTCCGTCGTATCTAAGTCAACAATAATATGTATAGGATATGTATGTATGTATAAGGGATTTAATGTATGTCCTAATAAGGGAGCGAAATGTCCAAAGCGCAGCTATGATGAGATGAGCCTTAGCAGCTCATTTCTTGTGGTACGGTGGCCGAGTGGTCTAAGGCGTAGGATTAAGGCTCCTATCTGCAAGGGCGCAGGTTCAAGTCCTGCCCGTATCAGACGACGATACGTCATGCGATGCATGCGCATGTCGTGCACGTGCATGGTATGTCGTACGTATGCAGGTATGTTGATTACAACATCAATACCATTGTCACCTGCTGATTTATTTAGGCAAGGAATTCCTTGGGTAGTTCGAGCTACCTAATGCGGCATATTGGGGAGAAGTCAAACCTGTATTCTAGGCATGTCAATTGCAAGCTGACATCGACAACAGAAGGCAGCAGCAGGCAGGCAACCAGCCATCTGTAGTAGCCATCCCTTATTATTGTAGGCAAATGAGTGATCACATCCATAGATGTGGATGTGATCAGTTGGCCAACTGTGCATGCATATGCCGTGTAGCAGGCCGACAGGAAGGTGTTCAACCGGTTGAGCACCTATACCTAGCTAGGTACCAGGCCTGATCATGATACCAGGCACAGAGGGTGGTCAAGCAGAATTGAGGATTTAAGGGTTTGGGCACCCAGTCATCTGCAGCTGGATGTACTAGCCATCCCTTACCCTTAGGTGAATGGGTGATCACATTTTCTTTATTCAGCCGTGAAGCAGGCTGAGAGAAAGGTGTTCAACCACGGAGTATATATGGTCAAGTGGCAAAAGTAAATATCAAGATATGTGGATAGTAAGAGTCAGGAGACATAATAACAAAGGAATTTTGGTGCTAACAGAGTCTTGAANTTAAGTTCAAGACTCTGTTAGCACCAAAATTCCTTGTTTGAAGCTTCAAACACCAGTATAGTGATATTTAAAGTGTCTGGCCTAAGCACCTTTACCAGGTGGATTATATATGGCTCACCTATTGCTATCTATCTACTCCATTCCTGGAGTCATGGTCTGGTGATATGATGGTCATCCTGTCGCGAGGTGTGTGTGCTTGTGTGTGCCATGGCCATATGGCCATGCGTGGCACAGTAAAACTTTAGATCATGATCACCTACGTATACGTAGGTGATGCATCACCTGGGACAGTCCCTACCTATTATACGAGAGTGTCGCTTATATATAGGTGATCGAAAGGTTTACTGTGTGGCACAACAAGCACAATATACACACTGTACTATACACACTGTGACACAATATTGTCTATATACTGTGTGTGTATGCTTGTATGTGTGTGCTGGTGTGTGTGTGTGTGTATGTGTGTGTATTACCCTTGATATGATATCATGCATGACACTCCATCGATGAAGAGAAGATGATTAATACGATTATTAGTGAGTGTGGTTCGTAATTCTTCTTACATGCACCAGATAGACCGCTAGTTTGATTATTAAGCATCGATGCTACTGATATCAGTAGCTTTTATTAGCGAACATATATGTATATACGTCTG
>NW_003307693.1:0-789 GCF_000143455.1 Volvox carteri f. nagariensis | reverse complement strand
TCCGGGTCAGCACGTGAAGCTGCATGCTGTGCAGCATCACGCAGCTGCTGCTGCACCCTCACCTCTGGATCAGCACGTGCAGCTGCGTGCCGTGCAGCATCCTGCTGCCGCTGCAACAACCGTAGCTCAGGAAGGGCTGCCGCACGCTGCGCAGCTTTCTGCCGCCGCCATCTCTCCCGTACTTCTGCAGCAGAAGGATCAGCATCCTGGTGCTGCCCCTCCAGCTGCGTATCTGCAGCAGCAGCCTCTGCAGGCCCCGCTGAATTTATTCGCACGGCTGTCTGCTGTGCTGCGGCATGCTGCTGCTGCTCAGGTGCACGGCCCGTACTCAAATCAGCGAACGGACGTATTCTTCCACGGAAGCCGTCCGCCAGCGAGCCAAGCCGGAGTCGTTTCGAAGCAGGCGACTGATCCGACATGAAGGCAGACCCGACGAAGCGAACACGTATACTAATTCAGCCGTTAAGGATACGAGGTCGTCAACGGCGAAGAACGCGAAAAAAAGCGGAAAGAAGAAGCAAAAAATTGGAAAATATTTCGGCCTTGCGAAATTGCGAGAACCGTGAAAGCTTACAACCGAAGAAAGGCGCTGTATGAAGCTCGTACGACAATACGAGGTTGTGAACGGCGAAGAACGCGGAAAAAAGCGAAAAGAAGAAGCAAAAAACTGGAAAATATTTCGGCCTTGCGGAATTGCGAGAATCGTCAAAGCTTACAACCGAAGAACGGCGCTGTATGAAGCGCGTACGACAATACGAGGTCGGAACGGCGAAGAACGCAAAAAAAAGC
>NW_003307692.1:76310-77808 GCF_000143455.1 Volvox carteri f. nagariensis | reverse complement strand
GTAGCTTGCAACTCTGGGCTCGTGAAACTGCCGCGGAAGATGAAGCGCTGGCGAAGAGGCAGTTGTATGCAGCACCTTGTTCAGAGTAAAGTCAAATTACAAAGTTGCGCAAAGTATAACATACATAAACTTAATTAAACATAAGAACAGATAAGACGTTTAGAGCCTTGTCGGTGACATGGACGCCGCTGTTGGCTTGGAACAGCTATTTGCTGTGCATAGGGACGTGCCCGCGTTAGCCGTGTTGCAACAGCTCAGGATGGATTTCAGCCAGCAACAGCCTCAAGAGCTGCTGCACAACCACCGGGAATGTCTTCAGTTGGGCACGTGTAGTTTTGGTATGCGCACAGAAACCAAGGTGCAGCGTTCTGTAACATCGCCAACATATCCGGTAGGCGGTGGCAGGCTTGCCGAGCACGAAATGAAGGGGGGGTCGCATCTCACCATTCAACTAAGCATGCATGTGCTCGGTAGCGTGCGAGTTTACCCCTATCAGGATGTTTGTTTGCATATCCCCCCAAGCGAGAGGGCTTGCACCTATGCTGATGTTCGTTCCAAGAAGTGAACTGAGGACTGATGCTACGGTGAAAGATTTGCACGTAAATTCGCCCGTGCAATAAAACGCCCTGTAACTCGCTTATGTTAATCTCACATTCCAATATGCCACTGCACTCTCCTCTCCAGCCTGGCCACATTCTCTTCCTCGCAAACGTACTTGGGCACCTTACAATCCAACACCATATGTGCTTTGAAAACGCGGGCAGCTGCTTCACAAGGACCCCCCTATTTGTCGTACAAGCACCCGTAGGGAGAAACTCGCTAGTCATTTTCATCCGTGTCGTACAGGCACCCCTAGGGAGAGTCTCGCTAGTCATTTTCGAACTGCAAATCCGTAATCTCTGTCGTAAAAGGCACTTGTTGGAGATTCTCCCTAGTCATTTTCGCGCGCTTCGGTATGAGTCGTACGAAGACGCCGAGTATATTACTATGCCTTCTACCGGCTTTGCATATGAACAAAGTCTCTATCAGAATTCTGAATTTCTCGAAACAGTCGCTTACGTGCTGTCCGATTAGCAGTTCATCTTTATTAGCCATGTCTCATTTCACGACTTCGTTTGCAGCAGTTTACGCTGCAACGCTCATCATCCTTGCTGCCGGTGAGATCGGGTTCTACTGCGCATACGTTCTCATCTGTGCTCCTCGTGCACCATGCTTACCTGCATGCGATACCCTCTGTAGTTGATGGCATTCATTAATGTGGAATAGTTTATGTATGCTCTTGAAATTTTTGACAAACAATTCATGGAGCTCTGTCAGCGAGTACGCAACGTCATAAGCCGGTGCAACATACTCGCTTGCTCGATCATGAACGGAGAAAACATCCAACATCATTTGCAGCGCTGGGCGCTGCTGTCCTTCTTATTGGGTTGCTACTATTGCTCATGATAATACCTGGTGAGTAATAAAATGACTGGGGTGTTCGAATTGTATCATACGT
>NW_003307692.1:56057-74398 GCF_000143455.1 Volvox carteri f. nagariensis | reverse complement strand
TTCCCCCGCCTGTCAGTTCCAACCCCCAACCCCCCAACTACCAACCCCCAACCACCCGCAGCGGGGCCCCCAACCGCCGGGACCTACCTGCTGCTGGCGGCCCACTGCGAACCTGTCCGCGCACATCTCCGCACAGCTGCCCATGTGGATGTTGCCGTACGGGTCCCACAGACCGTCCTTGACAAGACCGTCCACAACGGAGCCGTCGCCTGAACATCAGTGAACATCAACAACAGGAAACATCAGCACGACACAATAACAAAATATCATCAAAAAGAGCTACATCACCAGCGGCCCCCCCCTACTACCACCGCTACCACCGCACACATGGGCCCTCGCTCTGTCACTATGCCACAACAAACCTGCTCCCCTTCCTCACCCAACTAACCCACCTGCCCTGTCCTTCCCACGCCTTCGTCTTATTGCCCGCGGCGCCGCAGCGCCCAGCAACACCCGCAAACACCACCTCACAGCATCACCACCACCTACGCCGTTTCCCTCATCGCGGATCACTAAAACCACTAATCACAGCGCCTTTCACAGCACCAAGGGGCACATCGCTTTCTTTTGGCTTCTGGAGTACCTCTTTTTGACGCGAGCTTCTGCCGTCCGCATTGGCCTCCTTACCGAAGATTAAATCATTACACGAAACACGTACACGCAACCCCCCATATACACACACGCACGTACCAACCCCTTCCCCCCAGACACCCACCCAGTCTCAGGCCCTTCCTGGCCCCAGGCAGGTAATGTGGGGCGTTACTCATGCTCTCCATGCCGCCAGCCACAATGACGTCAGCAGAGCCTGAACGCAACCGGGTGTGGGGTTGGGGCCGGGGGGGGGGCCGGGGGGGGGGAGGGTTGCGCGGTGGGGATGAAACGGGGGTTGGACTTGGAGGAGACTCTTCCTCTTCCTCTTCGCCCCGCACTCTTCTAACCACCCAGCCACCGAACCCTAACGACAAACGACTAACAACCTATTCCGCCGCGGAAACCTCACCCGCCATGATCGCCTGTGCCGCCAGCATCACCGCCTTCAGCCCCGAGGAGCATACCTTGTTCACCAGCGTGCAGGGGGTGCTGGGGGGGAGCCCGGCACCGAGGGCCGCCTGGGTGGCGGGAGCCTGATTCCGCAGGGGGAGGGAAAGGAGGTGTGGGGGGGTTGAAAACCCACACGCTCACACTTGGTGGGCGAGGAAAAGGGTGAAACGCACAAGGGGGTTGTCGGTGACGTGTCCAATCGATGCGGGCTTATATCTGTCTGAGGATTTGACAGCAGCAGACAGCACCTGCAGCAGCAGGAGGGTCGCACCTGGCCGAGGTTCGCGGATATAACATTGCCAAAGATGACCTCATCGACATCTTCCGGCCGCACACCAGCCCGCTCAAGGGCTCCTAAAAGTGGAACAGGGGCACCATGATATCATCCTAGATTTGTTGAGGAGGTAAGGACACCAAAGGTAGAGGAAATAATAGAATTCTGTCGAGTTCATAAAGTTCTTACTAAGAGGCAGATTCTATCGTTGGCTGCATAAGCGTGACACAGGACGGGCGTGAGTTAGGGCATCAACTAGTCTACGGGTTGAAATAAGCCTGACATACTTTCATGAGATCGTAAGGGCATGCAGTCAATTCCACTCAGCCAATCCATTATAAGAGTAGAGAAACGTCGGCACCGCCTAACTGTTCCGGTACTGTCACAAGCTGTAATTCGATCAAGAAAGGTGCTTTACTTCTCTCTGGGATTGCAAACACATTTCAGTAGCCACAGCGCAAGGCTCACCGCGTATAGCAAACGCCCCAAGCTCCATTGCGGTATAAGATGACAAAGCTCCCTGGAAGGCACCTAAGGGTGTCCTTACAGCGCTAACAATGCAAGGAGTCCGTGGCGTTAGGGCCGCCATGTTTTCCGACATTAGGGCACCAGGTGGGTTGCAGAGCGCGGCGACCAACTGCAAATCGAGTGGTTACCGCAGAGCTTGGTAACACGTTTATGTTCACGTACATACTCCAGAGGGTAAAGTTCCCAATTACTCATACCTCAAAGGTCACGTCCTGCCCTCGGACTTGTGTCTCATTCCGACCGTTGGTTCGGTAAACATCTGTACCTGCCTGCATGTCACGAACATAACGCACTTTGCAACTTGTATGCTTGTCCCCAATCCAGTACTGAAGGGATTACGCTTGCTTGTAAACTGAAAGCGCCAAATCCTCGAACTGACAGTTGTCCAAAAACACCTTTCTTCCTTTCTCTTATAAATAGCTCGATTCGTTAACGAACATCTTTCGTATTCCTCAGTTTCACTGCCTACCCCCGGGGTAATTGACCTTGAAAGCCGCAAGAGTGACTTCAACCAGGGTTAGGTCCAAACCTCACCCAGCCAAGCGTCAACGAACATGGGCAAAAAGAAGGCGTTCATCAACAAAAAAAAAGCCGTCACCTACAGCTTGGTTTACCGTGACCCCTCCGAAGACCCGGACGGCGAGGATGGCGGCCAACGCGTCCTCGCGCCTGTCGGAGGCCCTCGCGGGCTGCATCATACATCAGACGATTATTCCGATACCTACGAGTACGAGGACTCGGTGTATGACTCAGAATACACCTTCTCCATGTCCAGGTACGGTGCGATGCCATGCGGATTGTTGCAGCTACGCCGCCACTGCTATCCACCAGCCAGTCGTGCAACTATGGTGATAACAAACAAGCCTTTCGACGAGACACAAGGACCAGTTTCCATAGAATGGGGAAAGGGGACAGGGAATAGCCCCCGGGATAGTCCACGAGAAGTAAAAGAACAAAGGACAACCTTCCCGAAACTCTCCCCCTCACACACATCCCTCCGCCAAGCCACCAAAACAGGTCTCCGCCAAGCCTTCCTCGCAGAAAACCCCCACTTCAAGCCGCCCCGCCCCTCCCCTCCATTTTCAATTTCCACGTCTTTTTCCGCACCCAAAGCCAAGTCCAATCCCACCCCACACGCACCCAAACACGTCCCTTCCCTAACTAACCGCCACCCCGCTGAGCCGCAGGAGCGCCGCTGCCCACCATGACGAGTCGTACACGCTGAGTGAAGAGCGCCGTCGGGAGCTGCTGGCCCTGGGTTTTCCCGACGACGGGTATGACTACCTGAGGCATCTACGCGACCTCGGACGGGGCAACCAGCAACAGTTTCCCCACCGGGGGGGAGCAGCAGCAGCAGCAGCAGCGGGGGGAGGACGGGTAAGACTAGCGGGCAGTCTAGCTGCTTGCCTAGCTGCGAGGAGATGATAGATAAGGACCCCAAAGCGGCGGAAGCCGGGGGGGGTCCCAGGGGGGGGATATCGGTAGACCTTACACAGCTGGCAGTGTGTGTGTATTGAAAAGGGGGAAATAGGTGTGATGTAAGGTGGGGAGAGGCCGGGTAAGCAGTACTAACGTGTACGTGCAGGGGCCTCCCTCGAAAGTTGTGTGTGTGGGGGGAAGATCTGCGGTGTCAGACCAGGAAACGGCAGGGCAACAACGGACTTCCCCTCTCCCCCTCTCTTGCCCTGGCAGCAGCTTCACTCGTTTGTGGTTCGTCTATCCCCCTCCCCCCCTCTCCCTTTCGGTCAGTTCTACTCCTGGTACAATTTTGCCCTGGCAGCAGCTTCACTCGTTTGTGGTTCGTCTTTCCCCCCCTCTTCCCCTCTTCGTCACCTACCCTCACCTGCCATCATCTCATCGCTATCGCCGATCCATATACCAGAGGTGAAGGGTGGAGGGAAAGAGGTGTGAAGAGGGAGGGGGACGGTTCTCTGCGCATAGAGGGGGAGGTTTCTCTGCGTAGTAGGCGAGAGCAGGCAGCGTCTGTCAGCTCCCTTGTGTCAACAGGTCCTTTGCTTTGTTTCACGCTGGAGCTCGTGGTGCGAGATAGTGCGGACAGATCACTCAGGTCAGCTGCTCACAACATCAGGCGTATAAAGGAAATTACCACAAACAGGGACTATCATTCAACCGATGGAAACCCTTATCACTCGCGCCTCCTCTGCCGCCGCCGCCGCCCTCTCTTCCTGCACATCAAGGGCAACTTCAATGTCGAGCACACGACGGCTGCCATCTGCCAGCGCTGCAGCTATCGACACCACATCGCGGAACACCGTAATCGCCATCACAGCACCCAACGAAGAGGAGCGACGCCACCTCCTCATCTTGTTGTACGACATCAGCTGTGCTGCAATCCCGCCCTCTCCGCACGGATATGGGGGAACCCAACACGCACTGAGCCGAGCCCTCCGCCCAGCCGTCTGCAAAAGGTTCATCATTTCTTCCCCCTCGCGTGTGTGGGGGGAGGGCGGCGACTAACCGGCTAACCCCATCTTTAAATCGTGTACAGGGAGGGCCGTATACACGCGGAAATACGCCCCAGAAGGGATGGGGGGATGAAGAAAATCACTCTCCAGCAATCTTCAGCACACAAAACACACCCAGCCACCTACCTGTGGACTTGAACATTCACAACGCCTGCACTGCCATGTATCATTACCACACTTTTCATTGAACGTCGTACAGGTCGGACATGGCTGAGCAGGTTTCCCACCACCACCCCCATGTCAGGCAGGTGCCAGCCGTCCTCACGTTCAACAACATGTGTCTCCTTGCGGCGGTACAAAAAAGCCACTTCGTTCCCTACAGCGCTCTCTCCACTTCGCTCTTTACGCAGCTATATCTCTCCTCTTCCTTGCATGCGGTCATGAGGGCACAGGGACTACGGTAGCAGCAGTGGACGTCGCGCTGAGATGCCGTCAAGTGTACGGCGTCCACACGTCCAGCTGCAATATCAACTCTCCAGCAAACCTACAGCTACAACAAGGAATCCTACTACTTGCCTTATTCTTACCAGATGAATTATTGCTATCCTGCCACATGGCACCCTGCTAATCTCGGCCCAAATGAATCCACCCTCCCATAACTCAATCAACTAAGGTTGCTCCCGTGTGCACCTTTCCGTGTGCGCCACCCAAACCCCATGCCTCACCCTTTCCATCTCGGTGCTCAGCTCAACCTCTAGTCGCATAACCCGCCAGGTGAGACCAGGCCCTAGCCGCGCTAATAGCTGCAGGGCCCCTGCATACAGCCGCGGCTAGCACCAACAGCCGCGGATGCAGCCGCTCTGCTGCCACTCTGCCTTACTCGCCAACGTCTTCGATAACACCCATCACCTGCCAGGCCTTTCGTTGCCTTCCCCCCATGCTCCGAGAGAGAGAGAGGCAGAAGTCAACTTGAGAAGAGTGGGAAGACAGTCGACAAGCAGTAAGCACAACCGTGTGCTGATCCCGTACATGCCTCATCACACGTGTACCATGAATGGGGACTGTGGGGCCTGCAGCTATGAGGACAGACATACACAGGTGGTGACATTGCACGAGCCCACCTGCTTACCTTGCTATCCGCGGGCTGCTCCATGGCCAACACGTCTTACAGTCATATCCCCGCAAGCCACTCGTGCGCCAGTGCGCCCCTAGCATCCAGCTCCCGGTTAGACAGTGCGCGCTTGAAGGCCACACCGCTGGCGCTGAGCTCGAAGGGCAGGTAGGCCAGAAGGCGGTGCGACACGAGGCAGAGGTCCGAAGCGCGCGTGTAGCGGCCATCCACCGAATCCAGGATGGGGTTGAACTCCGGCCACGTCGCCAGGGGAAAAGGTGACTGGCGGCAGTCCTGAGAGCTGTCAGCCCGCCCTGTTGGCACAGCGACCGCAACGTGGGCATTACTTTACCCCTCATCATGACGAACGGCAGGAGCAGGGGACAAAACGACAATACTGCGGGAAGGCCCGCTACCATAGACAGGAGACGACCCTGTGCCTGGAGGCTGTAACACTAATAGTAGTAATACATTCCAATTAAGTCGAGACCGACTCGTACATTTTCATTACTTCATCCAAAAATGACGGACAGCTCTTAAGTTCGGAAACATAGTATCTGAATTTATACAATGCAATGAGGGGCCATGGATGGTCATTGAAAGGTCACGCCTGTGAGTCAACGCGGCATAGCAGCGTATATGACTGTTCAAACACAGCAAAATATGCACAGGCCAACGAAAAACAGCAAAGCAGCAAAATTACTAAGAAATACTCTTAGTGACACTGTTGCTAACACTGTTGGGACACTGGTGCTAATGTCGGTCACACACCGGCGATGGTGAGTTTGTGAGTGGACTAGTTGTAACTTGCGGGGGAGTCTGGGGCCCCCGGAGGCCCCCCCAGCGCCTCACAGCTAGGTAGTAAACCGCACAAAACCCTGGAAATCTAATATTTGATGATAAGTAGAAAAGGGACCCTCAGGCCCTAAACGAAAAAAACACTGGGCTGTAATTGAAAAGCCACCCACCGGCATGCTCCAAATCCATCAGGATGAACCTATCCGCCACGTTGGGTGCTGAGCCTGGCACCATGATCACATTGCCCCAGTGAATGTCTCGGTGCACGAAGCCTGCACGAGGAAAATCATAAGGCCAGGGGTAGTGGTAGCGGTAGTGGTGAGCAGTAATACCAATAGCAAAAATAGTAATAGCAGCAATACCTGCCTCACCATCAGTGTATACACACACACACACCTGCTGCATGAGCGCCTCAATGCCAGTGAGCACGTCCCGAATCGCCTGCTTAAGGCTGGCCTCGCCCCCAGGCGGCCCGTACTGCGGCACACCGTGGGGCACCAAGTGCAGCACCAGCGTCCCGCCGTCCAGGCTGATGGCATCAGGTGTATGGAGACGTACAAGGTTTGGGCACTGCGCCAGCGTGGCATTGGTGTACAGCTCCTGTGAATGGGTCATGTAACCAGAGGTTTGCATGTCAGCATGCTATGTAGGACACCATGCTGACTGTTCAGGGCCCAGCAGGTGATGTGTACCTTGAGAAGGCTGAAATCGTTAACACCAGAATGCTGCTCCTCGAAATTATAGACACGCTTCTGTACAAAATCTGCAAGACATGTACATACGGCGGGTTTCATTAGGCCGAATTATGATGGCTGCCAGTGTCTACATGACTGGAACCCCGCAGCACCTTCAAAGAATCTGACGGTCCGGAGGAGCTCTCCACGGTAACCCATGGATTGAATCTCGCTTCCGAGGGCGACCGGAATCTTAGGCGAGTGTGGCGCGTACGATGCCAGCAGGCGCACGATGCAGTGCAAGGCTCGGATGCGCCCCAAGGGCGTGCTCAGATCGTAGAGACTGCTGATTGGGCTCAATTCAACTTTACCACTGGAAGAAAAAAAGAACACCGTCAGGCACAGGGGGCAGAAGTTTCCCTATGGACATGAGTGTAGGTGCATCTATGTATTGAGGAGTGACTGTAGACCATCTATTGTCAGGCAGATCTGTTGTACCATGGCACGTTCTGTAGACCAACCTATACAATAAACATATGTTACGATCAATTTCTCAGTGCTATCTATTGTAGGATGACCCTGTCCGACATCGTCTAGAGCCCTCATACTTCATCCATACCTGTTCCGGATGGAAAAAAACTGGAGCATGGTACCAGCAGCCGCGTAGGCTATCATGCACGGCATGCTGACGCCAGGCAGCAGCTCTGGCACCCTGGTGGGGTGAACATGACAAGCATCAGACCAGCCCCACGGCTCTCATACCAGCTGTTGTGCTTGCACTACCACGTACCACGTGCGTGCCATCTTGTCCGATAGCTCTTTAATAGCCACCTGTAAACATGTGGCAGAAAGGAAAGGAGCAGGGGTCAAGGGGCTCAGGGGCGCTACAGGGTTATGCTAACTTTGCTTGCATATGCCTGCCCAGGTTAAGTCCTACCGGCATGCCTGATGCCGATGCCTTATCCTCGCCCTTAAATACTAGGGCGTTATTTATCCAGCAGACGTAGTCAGGCCGTTTCCGTTGAACTGTGGTTATAGGGGGCGATGAGGCACACGGACATCACCAGGAGTGCGGGGCCGTGAAACAGATCAGTGCAGCAACCAGAACTCTCATTGTGGGTGACTATGGCGCCAAAGCTTTGCACTATTGACCCGAAAATATGTGGGGTGGTTAATGGGGACATCAGGACATCAAAGGGGAAAAGGGGAAGTAGTCGAGAAAGGTTTCGTTGCACCCCTCTTCACAGCAGTCCACCAACCTACCTGTGGCACCAGATGTGTCCTTCACGTTGCGGTCCTGAGACATGTTCAGGTTGAGGGCACGTGCGGCGAGCTCAAGCGGCATATCCACGACATGCGCAACCTGGAAGGCAGTTTTATACTCTGATGTGCCGCCTGCAGATCCCCCGATGAGTGCCAATTCGACAACGGTCGACAGAGCATGTGCAGTTTAACGGCATCTTCGTCCAGGGTGATGTAGTCCGTGATGTCGGCATTCTGCTGGATGATGCCAAGCCTTTTGTGCACTGGCAGCTTCCGAGCCAAGGGCCCTTCCAGGAAGCTTTGGAGGTCTGTTGCAGCCGGCACAGAGCCCAGTGATAGCCGTGATGACAGTGGTGGCAGCATCTCCCGGATGTAGCGGTAACTTGTGTCGGTTTCATAATTAGCTGCAGATAGAGCACAACATGGCATTAGCACTCAATCCCTGCTTACAAAGGCAATACGCAGCATTACGGGCCTCATATATTGCACTCACCGCTGGCTCCAACTTCCACCACACCTGCAGATGGGGGAGGATCAGGGAACCCAAGCCAATGCATGTTAGATCCGATATTTAATATATTACCCAGCCACCTCATTGCAGGTACAGCTGCCTGGGTTTATCCCCCTTGTAACACATTACCGCCCTCTCCTATCCAGATCCAGAGTATGTTGACTCATCGCAACTCAGTTATCCCGTTTGGGTGCTAGTCTGGGCCGATAGTGCGGTGTTTCCTTTTCTCCACGGCTTTTAGGCGTTCAGGTAATGCCCTTGGGCCTTCGGCTCGTATGGGTAGTTTTACAGGTATGGGGTCATGCAACCCCCAACCATGTAACACACACACACACACACACACACACACACACACACACACACACACACACACACACACACACACACACACACACACACACACACAGATCCAGAGTAATCATATATAGCATCACCCAGAGAGAGGCCGCATATGTATGTGTAGGAACTAATTCCCCGGGTTTTCCCTAGGTTATGATTACCAAGGAATCAGCCCGTTTTTGTTGTCGTGCGGGCAGTGGGGGTATGGGATGGTGTCCCTCGTGCGGGATCGGGGGGCACTTTTCCGTCTGTCTAGAAGTCTTCACCGTTGCTAGTGTATCACGGGTTTTTCGGATTCGTGCATTTTCGTGCAATATGGAAGGGGCTGTCTGAAACTGGTACTGATAAAACAACTAACTTATACTGCAGTAAAGCTAATATAGCCCATATAGATAACGGAATGTACAGTAGGGACACTGCAAGGGGACGCGCAAGCCACCAGCTACAGTAACCTACAGCATATTTACTGAGCCCGAAACAGATCTCAGCTAACGTGTTGCGACTGGTGGCGGCCCTCATGTCGTACGGGCCGTACTGCTTCTGTCGTAGGTGGCGCTGACTATGTGGGAGCATCTGAGGTCCAACGCCAGCACGCCCTCCACCGTCATAGACCCGGCGGGAGGAGCGCAGCTGGGGCACAGTCAGGGCCGCGGCGGCGGCTGTGCGCCGAGGGGCAAGCGGCGGCGGCTGCTGGGTGCGGTAGTACACGGCGGCGGCGGCGGCGCTGTCGTCGGGGTGGACGGGCAGCAGCAGCAGCAGCCGCCGCCGGAGCAGCAGGTGGAGGAGGAGGCGGAGGAGAGCGTTGCTGATGACAGTGGTAGCAACAGCGATTGAGGGGCGGTTGAGGGATCCGGATGCGGTCTTCGGAAATAAATCTCCGCAGCATGTCTCCTCTTCGCGTCGTACGTACATGGTGGCCGTACAACATGGTGCCCATGTGGGTCAGTGGGCAGCAGTCAGTTGACGGTTGTCGGGTACTATTCTGTTGGGGGCGAGGCTCCTACGTTACAATCCTAACTTCTAAAACACTCCATTCATGCTGTTTACTTGACTTCAAGCTAATGTCAACGCATGTTGCCCCTGTGGTCGCAGTCCTTTTCCTGGGCCCGCGCCATTGTACAGCTGTGTACGGATGCTTCCGCCGCCATTGTCTGCTGCTGTTGCTGCTTCGCGGCGGCGGTGGCGGTTTATCAGATTCTTACGTCGATGCCCTTTAACCGTTTTGCCATTTCCTTGCTTGGAACGGATATGCAACAATGTTCTTTGTAACCGCTTGGGCTGCGGTAAAATATAGTGACTGAGGAGCGACTGAGACAATTTTGTAATTTTTCCTCCAAAACAAGAGGACAGGACCGGACAGGGCAGGGTAGGGGTCACGGCGAGGGGCTGAAGCAGCAGCGGCTGCAGCACTGGTCCAGGGGGGCAACACCAACAGCAGTGTTTTTCCCTATGGTGTTGCCGGTGTTCTGCTATCAGAAAAATCAGCTATCCGGCTTTTTGCGTTCTGTCTCCGTTGGCGTCTACGTTCTGGTAGGTAGGGAGGTAGGGAGGGAAATTTGAACGTATTGAGGGCACATATGGGAAGGGTTAGGTGTACGGCACTGAAGTCTACAATGCTGGGATGTGTACGGCACACGCCTCACCGGGCCACAGGCTCTGGCTAGGCAACTCTGCCTCACAGAAGACTGCAATTCATACAGAGAGCCGCGCGAGAAACGCCACACCCTAACCATGCTACCTCTCGCCACTTCACCTATGTAGTGGTTGCCAAAAAATGGTTAATTGATGCTATGCAGATAGACATAACTCCTACTCCTATTCGATGTAAATCTGCCTCTACGGTCATTTGCGATATACAACTGCCGCTACTTGGCTCCTATATATCAAATACACTGGCCAACCTACTCGCACACTCTCACGACTCTAGAATGCCAAATGAAAAGGGCAAGCCACATCTGAAGCTGGCACAGATTGCCCTTGCTTGCCTATCTGGGCGACACTTGGCAACCTGATGGCCAAACCAACTAGTGCCGCAATTCACAACTGCAACACAACATGGCTATAGGAAAGGGCTCCAGGCTGTGAATGTCTTCCGCTGCCGCCCACCTCCCTCCCTCGACCAAGATTAATACACCTCATCCAAGGACATCATCGCCCACGTTGCTGGTAAGAGCCGACCCAAAATACACTGCACAACACCGTTCGATCTTCAAGGTTGATTTCAAATTACGGGAAATGTTTCCTCATATTGTCTTACCCCATCATCGCTTCCCTCTGGCTACCGGCTTGGCACTAATGAATTGCAACACAATGGCAGCAGCAGTACACTGACGCCGAGAACGATAGAACATTTCCCCATGCTCCTGCCCCTTGGTCGTGTACTATTGTGCATTGCAAACAGCATGCAGCTGCATGTGGTGGCATTTGACTCGACAGTGGACAAGGCCAGTAGTCACATGTCATAACAATTCAATCAACCACTAACTGCTATATATTGCAGCTGTATCACTACACATACATCACTACTACACGTGGTCATTTCCATTTCAACCCGCACAACTGTTTTGCTGTGATGATGCATCAGGTGCTGCAGCGCAGGTCTTCGTAGTTGCCGCACAGAATATACAACCGGGTGTTACCTGAACGCGGATACTTCTCCCCGGTGCCGGGCGGCCAGGCAGCCTCGCCATCTTCGCCCGCCTTGCGCTTCTTCGTTGCTGCCCGCACCTTGAAGGTGTTGTAGACATCAGGGCTCACCACGAAGAAGAGGCTGGGTTTAGGGTTGTCGGGGATGCCCAGTTGCGCCAACTTCTTCTCAAGGTCAGCAGCGTTGATTTCCTTGCTTTCGGACACGGTTATCTGGAAAAGATACACCTCAGGCATCTTAACTGCGTCAATGACAGAGAAGTTGGAGGCCATGGGCCTGTAGTAAACGTTCTCAACACTGCTCACGCTGCTGATGTTGTCTTTAAACCAGCTAGTCTCTTTGCAGGGCTGGATGTCCAGCTTCTCCTCGTTGCCCCTCTCCAGAGTCTCCCGGTCCAGTGGCACCACATCGAACTTGCCACCCGCCGCCAGTACAGCATGCATAACTGGCTCGTACAACAAACCCTTGAGCCCTCCATCGCACATCTTCAGTAGTGATATCACTTTCTTCTTCTCAATTTCCAATGCTCGCTTGACAAACTCGTCAGCCGCCCAACTGCTGGCGAATCTGAGGTGCTGCTTCTTGAACTCGTCGTCAGCCACAATATGTACCAGCCGGTGGCTGGCCTCAGGTACCCTTTCGACAGCACCAATGGCCATTCTCACCTGATGGGAGAGGGACAAGAGAGGCATGCCAAGACGCAGGTGTGTTACATCTGAATGTTCAGGGAGGCGCAAGCCGCAGCCTCAGAGCTTGCCATTGAACAAGAGACATTGGCAGCAATATGGGCAAGGAGGACATAGGAGCTCAGCAGCAAAGTGATCTCTGCTGGATCGAAGGAAGAACAGCAGCAATAATAACTCAGGCAGTGAGAAACCTAGGCAGCCAACTGGAACTTCATCAAGTTCGGGGTAGAGGACTAGCTACACTACATGCCTCACCTGTTTAACGTTGCAAGTATCAATCGCGGTGCGCAGCGGCCTCAGCAACTCAAGCACCTCCCGGTCGGGGTCCAGCGACGGATGCTGCAGCACGTACCGTGCCATGCCGCCATAGTAACCGAAGAGGCCCTTCACGGTCACCTCCGGCACCATGTCGTACATCTTGCTGGGGGCATGTAGTGGTGGTGGAGGGGGGGAAAGCGAGTGGCTGTACACCACTTATACAAGGCTTTACACATGGGCGACTTTAGTCATATCAACCCTGATTCGCTGTACTACTGCGTAAATTTCAAGTTACAAACTCAAGTCTAAGAACGTTACAAAGTACTTTCAGCACTAGTTGCAGCATGCACCACGTGAGCTAGCCCTCCTCCCCACTCGCCCCACACCCAGCACCTGCGGCAGTCAAGCAGCTCCTCGAGCTCCCAGAGAGGCATGTACAGCACGTCCGCGCCTTCTTTAACTATCACCTGCAGCCCGAGGGAGGGAGGGAGGGAGAAGTACAATGAAGCACAGACGATTGCAAGGAAGGGCGACAGGCCTACGTTCTGGCCTTTCCTGGCCATCTAGTTCGTTAGGAATGGATACACTTAGGAAGCAACTAACGGACGAGTCCAGGATGCTGCATGTCGGGTGTGCGAAGTCAGCAATGGTACACCCTCTAATCACATCTCGGCCCAAGATGCTTACCTTCATCGTTTCATGCACAGGTGAGGTTAACAGCACCGTGTGCGCCGCAGTGCTGGTGTCGGGCTTCACCCCATCTGCAAAGTACCTGACAGGATAAGGTAACGAGATGTCGAGGGACAAAATGGACCCAATGAATCCAGGAGGCCCCAGGTATGTAGCAGCTGGGCAAGTGCAGAGCACGGCCTGTAAGCACATCATCCATCAGCTCCCTGTCACGGCAGCACCCAACTGCCTGCCACCCATGCATGTAGGCATAGCTAGCTAGCTAGCTAGCCAGACAGCTAGCTAGCCAGACAGCTAGCAACCATGCATGTACACACATATGTACATATATGTAATATGAAAATATAAATGTTTATGTATGTAGATGTATGTATGACTGAGATTACACTGTGGGCCGTGAGAGCCGAAGCCGAAACACCAACACACAACGCAGCCGCTCCACAGCACCTCCATCCGGGGATGGCGCTGCAGTGAAAACATGACGGGCTCTCAGGTCCCGCTAGAGCTAGTCCACAAGCCCTCTACCCCCCCCCAAAATACAACCAACGACGAAGGGAACCCAAGGGAAGGAAAAAAACGAAAAACGAAAGAAGTCGGCAAGGGCAGCCCAGGCAGGGGAGGGCTCCTGATACACCTAGCAAGCCATTACAAACTTCCAAGAAAGAAAGGTTTAGAGCACTAGAAACCACAGGACGTCTTGCAGCCAACTTACGACAACTGACCTCCTCTGGGCTGGTCCAGGGGATAAGTAACCAACCAAAGAAAAGGGACCACACACAAGCCCGATCAACACTGCAAGGGCTCAGGATAGACCAGCGAGACCACATACGGGATAACGTTGCCACAACACACAGCTCCTAGGCCCTCCAGGACACTGCAGGGGGAGGATAATTGTATGATGTATCAGTGTGCTGTGCTGCACCAGTAGAACCCACCAGGAATCACGGTTGTGAAACTGCCGTCTGAAGGCTATGTTGTTGCCGACCCAGACCTCGCCCGTCTCATGCGTGTAGCACCACTGGTGACCAGAAGGGGCAGAACAAGGAAACAAATGTAAAACAGCTCCTAGACCAGCACACCATGCAGTACAGTACATGTGTAACCCACCACTATGTCAGGCCTTGTGTGGTGCTCCCAAAGGATATAGGGTGGTGGCGACGGGCTGTGCAGCAGCCGCATTAGCAAGTAATAGAAGGAGAAACTCTTACCAATCCCAGGTGTCCCAGTAACTGCACCAAAAAACACAAGGGCAAGGGGATAGCCTTGGGCATCAAGCACGTGGAGTGAGCAATCGACAGCAGCAGAACAGACATAGCTTTACAGAGGGGCTCTGGTGCTCTGAAAAATGAAAAACCGAACCGCATTGATTGTTCTCAGAGAGTGCAGCAGGCTAGTACCAGCCACTAGCTAGTCAATTACATGTAACAAACATCAGCTGGCCCCAACCTGCACATATACATCGCAACCCACATGCATTCACAAGCCACAAATGTTGACGTTGTGATCACCAGGTGAATTGGGTCCTAGCTGTATACACCAGTCGCACGGCAGGCAACAGCAGGGAACGACGTGAGCCTCACCAACATGCTTTCGCTTCACCGACCCGTAGATGACTGTGAAGAGATTGGGATAGCATTTGCGCACATAGAGCTGCCGGTTTTCCATATGCAGGGGGAAAGACGCCGCTGCCCACGGTGAGCAGATCACCGGCACCCGGCACTGCCAGGGTACGCAGTGTAGCAATAAAACGCGTGGCGTCCTCCTCCAAGGAAATCGCAGCAGAATGACCTGCGGATGTGGGTGTTTAGCATGCACGAAGTCAGAAGGCAGGCCAGGGGGTGTTCCAATTACCATAGGATTAGGCTTTCTCCCCGGTTATGATTACCAAGGAATCAGGCCCCCTTAAATGTCATGCAACCAAAGGGGCGAACAAGAGGCAGGATACATAGCTAGATGGGCGCTCTGAGCCTTCTTTGCGTGCAGGTAGATAGGCAGGCCAGAGCCACAACACTGCCAAATCTGTTAGCGCTTCACTACCTACTGTAAGGAAATGGGGATAGAAAGCATTCAGCTCCAAGAAGTGAACGTAAAAATGAGGCGAACTCACCAGAGCTGGGACCCGGTGGCGGGACAGCAGCTGCCGCAGCTGTACATCAAACAGGGAAAACGAGGGTGCATTATGCAGGTAAGTCATTTGTCACGACATAGCAGGGGTGTGCTCTTTTGGCAAAGGAACACACAGCTGACCAACGGTTCAGAAGACCGTGCATGGTATGCAGTGTAGCGAAGAAGCTCGTGGCATTCTCGTCCAGAACCACTACTTGCAAAAAATCGGAAGGGCATGCAGCTACCAAAGCCACCAGACTCTTACCAAACACAACAATGCTCATTGGAACACAACGGCGAAAAAATGAATGCAGGTCGGTCTATAAAAATGAGCACATTCAAGCTTCGACTTCTCGAAGCGAAGTATGAGTGTAGAGATAGGCAAGATATTGTGAAGGAACTGCCGTGGTGCGTGGAAGTAGGGCGCATGCATGCATGCATGTGCCGGACCGCAGTACGGCAGGGGACGCCGAGCTCCTACTTGGGTCCCACAGGCGCATTGGTTCTTTAACTGCCGTTGTTTTGACTATTACCAAGAGGTGTGTCCCGCTGCTGGGACAGTGTCCTCTAGTTATGTGTTGCACCGTCTTTTCTTAGCATTACTAGAATCGAATATCGGCTATGGAAAATGGCGCTGCGGGCGCAGAAAGATTAGTGCTCACTCCCGAAATGCGGGCCCTCTTCGAACAGCAGCTAGCTGAGGAGCGCGAGTTATTTCGCGCGCACTCACAGCTTACTTTGACCGGAGGCTGAAGGAGCACGAGGAGCTAACCCAGCTGATGTTAGCTCAGCCCGAAGCGATAATCTTTTACAATGTGCGGAGCCGCCGGCCCTTAGCCAGCCACCCGCAATTACGAGGTTGTGCGCGTCGCCATTGAGCGCATTAACGTAATTTGAACAGCAATGGCGGATGATGCGTCCGAAGAAGGTCAGGCGTTGCTGAAAGCTGTCACGTGGTTAACCAGCCTCCGCTATTTAGCTTCCATTGCCGCTAGGAACACCACCATACATTAGGAGTTCAAATCCGTTATGAAATGTTGTTATCTTGAGTTGTGAATTCTAATGCGTACCACTTCGGTGTCGTTTATTCGAGCGTCTTTCAAACATACTGTTACACAACTACTGAATTCTCCGGCTGTCACACCCAGTTACAAATAATGTTGTACAGATCCTCGTATTCGCCACATTTCCGGGGCAAGGTTTACAACCTGCCAGGACGCTGGGCAACGGGGGATCGCATGGTCGAGGACGTCCAAATGGACGAACCACCACCATTCACTCTGGGCTCATGCGGCCAGCAGGCAGCGTGGGTGTCAACGGCTGGGCTAACGCGACAGGCTCCTGCAGCAGGCATGCAACCTACCCTGGCTCTGTCCACCGGCCCCCTTCAGGCACTGGCGGTGTGATGCGCCACAGCAACTACCGGACACCGGGCTTAACTACCACAAGTCACGAAGCCGAGAGCGCTTTCCCCAAGGTTATATCTAGCTAGTACTATCGCGCTTGGACTGCTTTCGCGGGCAGATGTGGCCGGCAGTTTTTGGACCTCGCGCATCAACTGCTTGTGGGGCTGTTCGGGCCAGGCAGTTTCGTGGACCTCGCGCATCAACTGCTTGTGAGGCCGTTTGGGCCAGGCAGTTTTCGTGGAATTGTGCATCGCCTGTGTATGTGGCCGTTTGGGCCAGGCTGTTTTGAGACTTCGCGCATCGCCTGTGTATGTGGCCGTTTGGGCCAGGCGGTTTTGGGACTTCGCGCATCGCCTGTTTATGTGGCCGTTTGGGCCAGGCGGTTTTGGGACTTCGCGCATCGCCTGTTTATGTGGCCGTTTGGGCCAGGCGGTTTTGGGACTTCGCGCATCGCCTGTTTATGTGGCCGTTTGGGCCAGGCGGTTTTGGGACTTCGCGCATCGCCTGTTTATGTGGCCGTTTGGGCCAGGCAGTTTTGGGACTTCGCGCATAGACGGCTCATGCTGCCGCATGGGCCGGGCAGTTTTTTGGACCTCGCGCATAGACTGCTTAGGCGGCCGCATGGGCTGGGCAGTTTTTTGGATCTCGCGCATCAATTGCTTAAGGTTACTAACGGTTCCGATATTCTTCTCCCCTGCTTGGAGCCGGTAAAGACCGACAGCCGACAGCTATAGGCTGGAGGGGCCAGTAACATCCCACACAAGCTGCTTACGAGGCCGGATGTGGCCAGCAATTTTGGACACTCGCTGTGCTTAGGCTGGATGTGGCCAGAAGTCTCTTGTGAGAAGAGCTCTAATACTACCCGTCTTCACTGTGGTTACGGCCGGATGTGGCTCGCAGTTGTGATTACTTTGGCAGTCGACAGTGACGCACCCCACCCCCGCAAAGGGTACATACTCAAGTGACTGCGGTAGGGTAAAATGGCTACAAGACCCATTAAATCGGTCTGTAGTGCCCTACTGTGTGGGCAGGCTTAAATCACCTTTGGTGCTAAAGCTGCGCGGGTATGCAGAAACCCAATTTCCTTCCTTGCCCCCACTTCACATCAGCTACCCAACCATCCAACATGAGTGCCCACTCCGGCCAAGCACAAGAAGACAGCGCACTGGTTCCATACTCCCGCATCATCACACCAGTTTTCCCCGATACATCCCGACTTCGCCTTCGTGCTTTGCGTACCTTACCGCCGCGTCTCCAGATCTTAACACACTACATATACAAGATCTTCCTGGGTGCCCAGCGAACAGGACATGGCTACTAATTCATTGCCATTCAAGGGAACCTGTTCATGCGCGTTTGCAGACACACGTTCGTCTACTAAACGATCTTGTCCCGCTATTCAATGAAAGAAGAGGCTCACTTAAGAAGGATTGGCCCCTTTTCCCGTCTCCTGACCGGCGGCCTGCAACAACCAGCGCGCCCGGCCGCACATCGGCGGGGGTTGTGCCAAAGTCATACAGCTTCGACCACTGTGGTCGTCACCAGACAGTGCTTCTTCGTCGGGCGCGATCTTATGTACGCAG
>NW_003307692.1:52726-54846 GCF_000143455.1 Volvox carteri f. nagariensis | reverse complement strand
ACCGTGGGGTCACGAGGATAATTTGCAGTTGCCTTAGTCACATCGACAGCCGTCACCTAATGCTCCCCCTTACAATTTCACCAGATACTGACATGCGACAGGGTGCGAATGTCGCTGGGTGGTGTTTCCGCCTTCGCAATCATCGGACAAGCCCTGATGCATGCAACCGCCACCATGCACGGCTTTGGTTCACCATGTCTCTCGGGCCTCACGCAACCTGGTGGCCCAAATCCATAAAATCCATAATAATGCAGATGCATCTATATAGTCATCATATCATCGTAATAATTACAGTAGTAGTAGTAGTGATAGCTTAGTCTTGGCTGCAGCTTTACCGTTCGTCCAAGCTAGTCTGTGTTACTGAAAGAGGGCATAGTCCGTCCACTCGGGGTCACCCAAGGGGTATCCACCCGCCAAGATGGTACACGGTTGCATTCCCAGTGGACTTTGCCGACGGCGCCAACTTTGTGCCAGTGCCACCCCTGAAATGCAGACCCTTATACACATATCGTGCCCCACTTGTAGTGGTCCGTGTGTGCTGCAAGCGGCACCGATGGACACAATATGGGTTGTGCGGCATCATCACCACCATACCTTCCCTCCGCTGGGTCGTGGCCAACTCGGATGGCATGCCGAGCTTGGAGCAGCATACCACGCCGCTCAACACAACCATCCCACCCAACCATACAGACTGCTCCGGGGCCCCTGTGGAGGCTCGTTGTGGAGGCAGGGCTGTCTCCGCGCTTTGGAACACACTCACTGCACTCTGAAGGTGTGACCGCTGCCGTTAACAACCGTGCGGATTGCAGCTTGGTGCAGAAGCTGGGTGCTGGAAGAGTGCGGAGGTTTCGAGAGCATAATGGTGAAGACAGCACCGCGGCTGGGGCATGGGTGATGACCCTCTTGACCTATACCGACCAGCGATCGTTGCACTTGTGGGTCCTTTCAAGACCTGTCATTACTATCGGCCACTAGTGCAACTTTCACAATGGGTTGGTGTTGGGAGGGGGTTTCGCAACGGGTTGTTTTGCTACGGAGTTGTGCTTGTGGTTGGCGGCTTAGCTACTGTAACGCACCACGGCAGGACTGAGCAATAAGCTTCGACTTCTCGAAGCGAAGTATGAGTGTAGAGATAGGCAAGTTATTGCGAAGGAACTGCCGTGGTGCGTGGAAGTAGGGCGCATGCATGCATGCATGTGCCGGACCGCAGTACGGCAGGGGACGCCGAGCTCCTACTTGGGTCCCACAGGCGCATTGGCTCTTTAACTGCCGTTGATTTGACTATTACCAAGAGGTGTGTCCCGCTGCTGGGACAGTGTCCTCTAGTTTCCCCCCACCCGCCCACGGGTCGGTATCGTACTAATTGTCCTTTAATATGGGTTTAAGATTGGAGTACCCGTACCGGTGCGTTCTCTCGTCAATTTTCTGTGCCTCGTCGTTCCCCCCACCCACCCAGGGCAACCGCGGGGGTTGCCACCAGGGTTGGACAGGACCTTCCTGAAATGGTCGGGTTGCCGGTTTTCCCCTTCCCATGCCCGTCGGGCCCACCCGATAGCGTTTTTGCATATCTTTTAATTTCTGTCGGGTGCCCCGATAGCCCATCCCAAAACCTGTCGGGTGACGCAAGAACGAAATTTCGCTGTGTGCCGCTTGAAATTACATTTATTCGTATTTTATATGCGCAGTTTCCAGTTCTCAGTTTGCAGTTCACAGTTCTGATATGCACGAACAAACACACACACACACAGCAAAACATGCACGCCTGCACGTCTGCCTGTGAGCATCAAGCTGTTTTGGTAAAGCCCACAGACTTACAGGACGAGGCAGCAAACGTTCGAAAAGGTAATGTAAAGCTGCATATGGTCTTTTATTAATTGTCAATAAGGTCGAGATAAGGTAGTGTGCCCTTCGCTTATGTATCCAAGCATGGATCCCTGTACAGCAGAGTCAAAGGATAAAGAAGAAGAGGCAACGAAGTGAACGAATGCTACCACTACATTACATATTTCCATCCAGTTAAATTTTTATGAATGCCAGTATGTATCGCTGTAGCTGTCCGTCGCCGAAGGGCCCACCGACGACCCACGGCACCCGATCGGGTGGTCCTAGCGCCCCTAACC
>NW_003307692.1:49632-52676 GCF_000143455.1 Volvox carteri f. nagariensis | reverse complement strand
CCTCCGGGCCCGACGGGGGCTCCCGATGGCCGTTTGGCATTTTCCCCCTTTTTCGTCGGGTCCGCCCGAAAGCATTTTTCAAAGCCTGTCGGGATTTTCAGCACAAGTGCCATTCCTGTCGGGACCCGATCGGACTGTCGCACCCTGGTTGCCACAATGCAGCGGTCCCTGGTTTGTCCTTGCTGGTTTCGGGTGGGTCGCCCGCGTGGCTCTTGTCGGGGCGCTTGAGGTTGCAGATTCGTTAACGGTGCAACACAGGTAACTGTCATTACTATCGGCCACTAGTGCAACTTTCACAATGGGTTGGTGTTGGGAGGGGGTTTCGCAACGGGTTGTTTTGCTACGGAGTTGTGCTTGCGGTTGGCGGCTTAGCTACTGTAACGCACCACGGCAGGACTGAGCAATAACCTGGATTCCCGATATGTGGCGGGTGCAGGTAGAGGCGACGCGGCTTGCATGTAGTAGCAATCTTCATGCAGCATTCTTAACACCCAAGCTAGCTTCACGCGCAAGTTTGCAAAGGCAACCTGCAAAACCTAGTTTCGGAACTCGCGACCAGCGTCCTGTCTACTCTCAACCACAATGCCTAAGCACAGCAGCACAATTGTGGCACAATTCTCGCAGGGCTTGACGAGACACTCCTAACGCCCTATGCGTCCAATGACACTCCTAACGGCCCCTTGCGCAAAACTTACAAGTGCGTGCATGCAGTAGCGGTTCACAGGATACGTACCTAGCTATGCTTAATTACGCGATTGCATACAACTGACCTTGGATGGCGGCTTTTAGAGCCAACTGTTGTCGAACAGTGAGGCCTGCTGCCTGTTCCGCATTCAGCAGTAGGAAAGCGTCGCCGACCTCGGCATCTACGTCAAAGCCTAAATCTGACAGGGCCGCAACAGTTGGCGAAATGGATCCGGCGTCCTCGCCCCTCACAGAAAGCAGGGCTTGCCGGATGGTCACCATGTCTTGGTAAACACTGACCCTGTGTGATAATTCAATTGTATTTGTAATGTCATGAAGTTAGTTGACGAGCTCTCGGAATACATGCGTGACCATGTGGTAGCTTCGGAGCTAGCGGACGAGGACTTGTGTACGACAAGTGAAGTTGTGGCGCGCTAGCCTGGCTATTTAACCGGACTAATTTAGGAGCATTGAAAGTCTGAGATGAGATTGAAGATACCTGAGATGAGATATCGATACTCTGTGCAAACGCCAGTATCTCGGTTAGTAAAGTCAGCTTACGCTTCCCATTCCCCTTACAGTACTGGAGGCCACTGTAGTATTTCGGCCAGGCCTTACCCATGTCTTCACTGCGTTAAGTAAGCTGAGTTAGTTGGGCGTAAGGCCCAGTATATGTTTGTCTAACTGTTTCGCACGGCCCGTGTCCCCAGGGCTGTTTCCTCAGTTTCCTGATCTATCCGGGTTAACTTGTGGCTGGGCATTCCACCGACCTCAGTTTTTGGGTGTGTGTGGGAGGTTGTATGCCTCGCGGCCATCAGCTCACTCAATCTCGGTCGCCGTTTGTTGTTTAGGGAAGGTCTCCAGGCCAACATGACCGTATCTACGTCAACGCTTAACCGCATTACTGACGATGTTATGTTATCTCTGACTTTTGGGCCCGTTTAACTGCTTTTGCGGCACGGGATAACTTGCCAAAACGTTGGGGACACGTGCCTCACAACCACCCTTTCTTATATCTCAACGACGCAGGCAAGGTTGTTTGCCGCTTACTGATGTCCAATGATGAGGTTTGAGGGCTATACTAACTGAGGCCTTGTGTCCAGTGAAGTTAGTACGGCCTGGCCGAGTTCTTTTTGAATAATGCCTACAATGTTGTGCGGGATGCGTTCCTAGGGGGCGCTGCAGTCGACCCGTTCGGGGTCCACTGTAACAATCGCATCCTCAGGGCCGTCATTTGTAGCGCGCATTACGCTGGTTACCTTATCATGTTTTTGTTGTTCAGCGCGCGCTGATCAACAAAATGGGTCCCATCGTTGTGCCTTCGGCTCGTCAGCGAGACCCATCGAATAGAGTGCAGTGGAGAATATAGAACACTAGCACCATATAGTTAGCCCATCTAATTGAAGCACATTTCATAGTGCTAGTGGCGGTATCGCTAGGCATGACTCCATTCCTGGTCGGCTCGCAGGTTAACTTTATCCCAGGTCACCACTGTCCATCAACTAGGGGCGCAATACCTTCCACCATAGGAAGGATTATCGACCTTGATAGGTCTCGATCACGTTGGTGTGCTGGAAGTTGGTTGCATGTGGCTCTTGGCAGGATGATGTTACCGAGCCAGCATCCGCCGCTGTAACGCAGGGGCTTTCAGTCTGAGCGATTTGGGAGGCAGCTGCCTCGTTGCGGTGCCAAAGTTTTAACAATGCTTTTCGGGCGCGTAGGGTGTCCAGCTTTGTGCGTTTTTTTGGTATGTTGTTAGCTCCGTAGCTTCTGATGTTTATCGCTATTGCTAAAAATTGACGCGCTATTACTTCGCATGACGGTAGGCAGTACAAATCAGCAATAATGATGTCGGCGGTGGCGATAGTGATAAGGGTGTGTTCACATGTAGTCCAATTGAGAGTCTGATTGGGAGTCCGATTCGGGGCGGCTTTCTGAATTGTGTTCACATACGATTCGCTGCACGGCGCGAGGTGCCACCGCGCCCAGCTGAAGCTCCGCGGCTACGCCCCATCACCCAAGGCAAGCCAGCATTATCTAGGAACAGAACAGTATAAGTATCGTTTCTATGGCGAAAATTATCAACAGGCTTGTACATACATAGCTGCAGGAGTTCGTGAAAAATGCTCGGTGCGCTTTGCGTGAATTAACAATTGGAAAATGTTCCTATAGTATTGTAATGGTAATCATGAGAAACGGTTTGTTAAACAACTTTGTTTTGAGAAAGAAAACTGTGAATCACGTCGAATCATACCCGAAGAGGCCCCCCCGGACCCCAATTCCGTCCAATTCAGAGTCCAATTCGCATGAATCAACCCTGATTCGCCCACATGTGACACGTCCTAATGAATTAGGGCTCA
>NW_003307692.1:45914-46792 GCF_000143455.1 Volvox carteri f. nagariensis | reverse complement strand
TGGAGATTGTTAGCAGCCCCTCGCACAAATGTGTCCGGTCGTACTTCGCGAATAAACAGTTCGTACATCGTCCCAAAAGAGTCAGGAGCGAATTTTGCCGCGCAGATGCGCGCGTGCGATTCGCAAAATGCGCCTGTACAAGTGTATATAAATTTTCTTGGCGGAAAAGGACCAGGTGCGCCAGCGCGTTGCGCAGGTGGGCATGTTGGCCATAGCCGCACGCGGCATGCAGGCTGGACTATTGCGTGGATGCTTTGCAGTACCTAAAAGCACCGAAAGCCAACGTCGTAGCTTGCAACTCTGGGCTCGTGAAACTGCCGCGGAAGATGAAGCGCTGGCGAAGAGGCAGTTGTATGCAGCACCTTGTTCAGAGTAAAGTCAAATTACAAAGTTGCGCAAAGTATAACATACATAAACTTAATTATACATAAGAACAGATAAGACGTTTAGAGCCTTGTCGGTGACATGGACGCCGCTGTTGGCTTGGAACAGCTATTTGCTGTGCATAGGGACGTGCCCGCGTTAGCCGTGTTGCAACAGCTCAGGATGGATTTCAGCCAGCAACAGCCTCAAGAGCTGCTGCACAACCACCGGGAATGTCTTCAGTTGGGCACGTGTAGTTTTGGTCGGCGGGGTCGAGCAACGTACGCCATGCGTACAGAAACCAAGGTGCAGCGTTCTGTAACATCGTCAACATATCCGGTACGCGGTGGCAGGCTTGCCGAGCACGAAATGAAGGGGGGGTCGCATCTCACCATTCAACTAAGCATGCATGTGCTCGGTTGAATGCTCGGTAGCGTGCGAGTTTACCCCTATCAGGATGTTCGTTTGCATATCCCTCCAAGCGAGAGGGCTTGCACCTATGCTGATGTTCGTTC
>NW_003307692.1:34394-36697 GCF_000143455.1 Volvox carteri f. nagariensis | reverse complement strand
GAAGAACAGCAGCAATAATAACTCAGGCAGTGAGAAACCTAGGCAGCCAACTGGAACTTCATCAAGTTCGGGGTAGAGGACTAGCTACACTACATGCCTCACCTGTTTAACGTTGCAAGTATCAATCGCGGTGCGCAGCGGCCTCAGCAACTCAAGCACCTCCCGGTCGGGGTCCAGCGACGGATGCTGCAGCACGTACCGTGCCATGCCGCCATAGTAACCGAAGAGGCCCTTCACGGTCACCTCCGGCACCATGTCGTACATCTTGCTGGGGGCATGTAGTGGTGGTGGAGGGGGGGAAAGCGAGTGGCTGTACACCACTTATACAAGGCTTTACACATGGGCGACTTTAGTCATATCAACCCTGATTCGCTGTACTACTGCGTAAATTTCAAGTTACAAACTCAAGTCTAAGAACGTTACAAAGTACTTTCAGCACTAGTTGCAGCATGCACCACGTGAGCTAGCCCTCCTCCCCACTCGCCCCACACCCAGCACCTGCGGCAGTCAAGCAGCTCCTCGAGCTCCCAGAGAGGCATGTACAGCACGTCCGCGCCTTCTTTAACTATCACCTGCAGCCCGAGGGAGGGAGGGAGGGAGAAGTACAATGAAGCACAGACGATTGCAAGGAAGGGCGACAGGCCTACGTTCTGGCCTTTCCTGGCCATCTAGTTCGTTAGGAATGGATACACTTAGGAAGCAACTAACGGACGAGTCCAGGATGCTGCATGTCGGGTGTGCGAAGTCAGCAATGGTACACCCTCTAATCACATCTCGGCCCAAGATGCTTACCTTCATCGTTTCATGCACAGGTGAGGTTAACAGCACCGTGTGCGCCGCAGTGCTGGTGTCGGGCTTCACCCCATCTGCAAAGTACCTGACAGGATAAGGTAACGAGATGTCGAGGGACAAAATGGACCCAATGAATCCAGGAGGCCCCAGGTATGTAGCAGCTGGGCAAGTGCAGAGCACGGCCTGTAAGCACATCATCCATCAGCTCCCTGTCACGGCAGCACCCAACTGCCTGCCACCCATGCATGTAGGCATAGCTAGCTAGCTAGCTAGCCAGACAGCTAGCTAGCCAGACAGCTAGCAACCATGCATGTACACACATATGTACATATATGTAATATGAAAATATAAATGTTTATGTATGTAGATGTATGTATGACTGAGATTACACTGTGGGCCGTGAGAGCCGAAGCCGAAACACCAACACACAACGCAGCCGCTCCACAGCACCTCCATCCGGGGATGGCGCTGCAGTGAAAACATGACGGGCTCTCAGGTCCCGCTAGAGCTAGTCCACAAGCCCTCTACCCCCCCCCAAAATACAACCAACGACGAAGGGAACCCAAGGGAAGGAAAAAAACGAAAAACGAAAGAAGTCGGCAAGGGCAGCCCAGGCAGGGGAGGGCTCCTGATACACCTAGCAAGCCATTACAAACTTCCAAGAAAGAAAGGTTTAGAGCACTAGAAACCACAGGACGTCTTGCAGCCAACTTACGACAACTGACCTCCTCTGGGCTGGTCCAGGGGATAAGTAACCAACCAAAGAAAAGGGACCACACACAAGCCCGATCAACACTGCAAGGGCTCAGGATAGACCAGCGAGACCACATACGGGATAACGTTGCCACAACACACAGCTCCTAGGCCCTCCAGGACACTGCAGGGGGAGGATAATTGTATGATGTATCAGTGTGCTGTGCTGCACCAGTAGAACCCACCAGGAATCACGGTTGTGAAACTGCCGTCTGAAGGCTATGTTGTTGCCGACCCAGACCTCGCCCGTCTCATGCGTGTAGCACCACTGGTGACCAGAAGGGGCAGAACAAGGAAACAAATGTAAAACAGCTCCTAGACCAGCACACCATGCAGTACAGTACATGTGTAACCCACCACTATGTCAGGCCTTGTGTGGTGCTCCCAAAGGATATAGGGTGGTGGCGACGGGCTGTGCAGCAGCCGCATTAGCAAGTAATAGAAGGAGAAACTCTTACCAATCCCAGGTGTCCCAGTAACTGCACCAAAAAACACAAGGGCAAGGGGATAGCCTTGGGCATCAAGCACGTGGAGTGAGCAATCGACAGCAGCAGAACAGACATAGCTTTACAGAGGGGCTCTGGTGCTCTGAAAAATGAAAAACCGAACCGCATTGATTGTTCTCAGAGAGTGCAGCAGGCTAGTACCAGCCACTAGCTAGTCAATTACATGTAACAAACATCAGCTGGCCCCAACCTGCACATATACATCGCAACCCACATGCATTCACAAGCCACAAATGTTGACGTTGTGATCAC
>NW_003307692.1:20516-32445 GCF_000143455.1 Volvox carteri f. nagariensis | reverse complement strand
CTGAGGATCCCCATGTGGCCGTTTGGGCCAGGCAGTTTTGGGACTTCGCGCATAGACGGCTCATGCTGCCGCATGGGCCGGGCAGTTTTTTGGACCTCGCGCATAGACTGCTTAGGCGGCCGCATGGGCTGGGCAGTTTTTTGGATCTCGCGCATCAATTGCTTAAGGTTACTAACGGTTCCGATATTCTTCTCCCCTGCTTGGAGCCGGTAAAGACCGACAGCCGACAGCTATAGGCTGGAGGGGCCAGTAACATCCCACACAAGCTGCTTACGAGGCCGGATGTGGCCAGCAATTTTGGACACTCGCTGTGCTTAGGCTGGATGTGGCCAGAAGTCTCTTGTGAGAAGAGCTCTAATACTACCCGTCTTCACTGTGGTTACGGCCGGATGTGGCTCGCAGTTGTGATTACTTTGGCAGTCGACAGTGACGCACCCCACCCCCGCAAAGGGTACATACTCAAGTGACTGCGGTAGGGTAAAATGGCTACAAGACCCATTAAATCGGTCTGTAGTGCCCTACTGTGTGGGCAGGCTTAAATCACCTTTGGTGCTAAAGCTGCGCGGGTATGCAGAAACCCAATTTCCTTCCTTGCCCCCACTTCACATCAGCTACCCAACCATCCAACATGAGTGCCCACTCCGGCCAAGCACAAGAAGACAGCGCACTGGTTCCATACTCCCGCATCATCACACCAGTTTTCCCCGATACATCCCGACTTCGCCTTCGTGCTTTGCGTACCTTACCGCCGCGTCTCCAGATCTTAACACACTACATATACAAGATCTTCCTGGGTGCCCAGCGAACAGGACATGGCTACTAATTCATTGCCATTCAAGGGAACCTGTTCATGCGCGTTTGCAGACACACGTTCGTCTACTAAACGATCTTGTCCCGCTATTCAATGAAAGAAGAGGCTCACTTAAGAAGGATTGGCCCCTTTTCCCGTCTCCTGACCGGCGGCCTGCAACAACCAGCGCGCCCGGCCGCACATCGGCGGGGGTTGTGCCAAAGTCATACAGCTTCGACCACTGTGGTCGTCACCAGACAGTGCTTCTTCGTCGGGCGCGATCTTATGTACGCAGCAATGGCTCAACACCATCGCAATCGGCAACAAGACCAAGTCTACGGTTACTCTTTGGCTCAAAATATAGCGATCCCTCAGCAGCACTGATTATAACAGCGCGTCAAACGCAAGTTTATCCTACGGATGCCGGACCAGCCTCGAGCCGGCCGACACAAGTGCCCCATAAGAGGCGTGACACAGCAAGCCAGTGCCCGCAACCAAGGTGTCCGCATTTCCCCGGAGAGAACACCGGTACCGACAGGCCCTGAACAAGTGCACACCCGGCGCGTGGGTGACATGAGAGTTGTAAGGAGGGCCGGGACGAGTTTGCAGCGTGCGGACAAACCTAAGTCCAACCAGCCATCACAGATGAGGGCCCGGTTGAAAGCCAAAACAGCATGTTGGAAGTTATTTATGCAGTCCCGCCTGGTCATGGCCTGGGTACTGTTCGGTTTCCGCTGTTGTGCGAAGCACCCTACAGCCTGACCAACCGTCGGCCTAACAGCAGACTGAATTTTGCGATCACCGAACTGGTCGCAACTGGGCGGGACCACGAGTCGACTGCCAACTGCGCTGCGTATTGCCCCTCGGTTTTGTTCCTAAAGAAGGCCACTCCCAAATTCCGCCTAATTTCTGATGCACGTTATGTTATATTATCGAGCACCGTGTGGTGCCGAGCTACAGGTATAAGTCCCGTGGGATGCTTGTGTGAAGTGCCGCAACCACACGGCTATCTGCCCACCGTGTCTCAGAAGTCCGGCTATCACCACATTGATATGCACAAGGAAGCTCGGCAATTTTAGGCTTTGCACAGCAAGGGCGAATTTTCCCAGGTTGTGCAGTGCCCAGTAGGCTGGCACCAGCCTGTTGATGTTGTTACAGGGTGGTTAAGCTTCACCAGTGGCCTCCTTCCCGAGGCAATTCCCTGCTCTCCCCTGCTAGAGGGGCACCCTTAGCCATTCACCCCATCCGACTTCAGAGTGTACTCTTTGAGTTTGGCAACTCACCACCAGCATCCAACCAAATCTAGCGGATCAACGGCGCGTCAACTTAGTTCCTGGTCAGCTCGCGAGTTGATTTTATCACGTCCTACACCGTCCATATGATGGGGGGCCACCTCCCATTTCATCACCCCGAGAGATCGGCAGGCGGATTTGAACCCGGACGCGCCGGAACACGTCGGGAGCAGAAGCCAGGCCTTAACCTCTGCCAGCCGCCTGCCTGTTGGTTTTTTTATTTCGCACACCAGGGTGCGGGCGCCCTACCAGCGGTGAGAGCGGGTTCTCACCGACTTGGTTAACGTGGGATCATCAACTAGTAACCAGGAATGCCCTTTCGAACCTGAGCAGTGGACGGAGTACTTGGGGGCGGGTTGACACCATCAACGGCTCAATTCGTACCAAAAGGATGAGACTCGCAGTGCAGAGGATGGTTGAACCTGCGCAGCGTTCAACAGCTGTACTCCCTACTGGGTGCATGAGATCGAGGACCTTTCGGGCATGTCGCTATCGCTGCCCCAATGTGGTCCACAGTTTTACCGGTCCAGGTCTAGTCCTACCGCCAGCCATGACCTGTCGGAGTCGCCAAATATTGCACGCTTCTTTGCAGTCTAGGGTGGGTTAAACTCTTTTGGCAACCTACCCACGCGCACCCATTCGCCATCCACACAGATGCTGTTCCGAGTTTTCGTATGGCGGCTGGGTCGGTTGGGTCCTTGAGGACGGTGCCCTTGCTGTGGGCTGATGGGTATCGGAACTGGAGGGTCCATCTCAGACTCCTGGAACTGTCGGCGATGTTTAATGTGTTACCGGGCCTCATTCGGCAGGGGTGCTTGGACGCCCAGCGGGTGCTGGTGACAATAAAAGCCAACCTGCTAAAGACTTGACGATCCAAAGGTGGACCCCTTGTGGCCACTGTGGCACACGACGTGTGTGCACCACTGCTCTGGTAATAGGGCTTGGATCTCAGTGGATTGTTTCCCTCTTGAGTGCCACCAGTTCGCGGACGCACCCTTCAAGGGGCATGGCACTTTCGTTTGGCTGCTAAACCCTGCTTTGTTTGCACAACTGGCCAGACCGTGGGGTCACGAGGATAATTTGCAGTTGCCTTAGTCACATCGACAGCCGTCACCTAATGCTCCCCCTTACAATTTCACCAGATACTGACATGCGACAGGGTGCGAATGTCGCTGGGTGGTGTTTCCGCCTTCGCAATCATCGGACAAGCCCTGATGCATGCAACCGCCACCATGCACGGCTTTGGTTCACCATGTCTCTCGGGCCTCACGCAACCTGGTGGCCCAAATCCATAAAATCCATAATAATGCAGATGCATCTATATAGTCATCATATCATCGTAATAATTACAGTAGTAGTAGTAGTGATAGCTTAGTCTTGGCTGCAGCTTTACCGTTCGTCCAAGCTAGTCTGTGTTACTGAAAGAGGGCATAGTCCGTCCACTCGGGGTCACCCAAGGGGTATCCACCCGCCAAGATGGTACACGGTTGCATTCCCAGTGGACTTTGCCGACGGCGCCAACTTTGTGCCAGTGCCACCCCTGAAATGCAGACCCTTATACACATATCGTGCCCCACTTGTAGTGGTCCGTGTGTGCTGCAAGCGGCACCGATGGACACAATATGGGTTGTGCGGCATCATCACCACCATACCTTCCCTCCGCTGGGTCGTGGCCAACTCGGATGGCATGCCGAGCTTGGAGCAGCATACCACGCCGCTCAACACAACCATCCCACCCAACCATACAGACTGCTCCGGGGCCCCTGTGGAGGCTCGTTGTGGAGGCAGGGCTGTCTCCGCGCTTTGGAACACACTCACTGCACTCTGAAGGTGTGACCGCTGCCGTTAACAACCGTGCGGATTGCAGCTTGGTGCAGAAGCTGGGTGCTGGAAGAGTGCGGAGGTTTCGAGAGCATAATGGTGAAGACAGCACCGCGGCTGGGGCATGGGTGATGACCCTCTTGACCTATACCGACCAGCGATCGTTGCACTTGTGGGTCCTTTCAAGACCTGTCATTACTATCGGCCACTAGTGCAACTTTCACAATGGGTTGGTGTTGGGAGGGGGTTTCGCAACGGGTTGTTTTGCTACGGAGTTGTGCTTGTGGTTGGCGGCTTAGCTACTGTAACGCACCACGGCAGGACTGAGCAATAAGCTTCGACTTCTCGAAGCGAAGTATGAGTGTAGAGATAGGCAAGTTATTGCGAAGGAACTGCCGTGGTGCGTGGAAGTAGGGCGCATGCATGCATGCATGTGCCGGACCGCAGTACGGCAGGGGACGCCGAGCTCCTACTTGGGTCCCACAGGCGCATTGGCTCTTTAACTGCCGTTGATTTGACTATTACCAAGAGGTGTGTCCCGCTGCTGGGACAGTGTCCTCTAGTTTCCCCCCACCCGCCCACGGGTCGGTATCGTACTAATTGTCCTTTAATATGGGTTTAAGATTGGAGTACCCGTACCGGTGCGTTCTCTCGTCAATTTTCTGTGCCTCGTCGTTCCCCCCACCCACCCAGGGCAACCGCGGGGGTTGCCACCAGGGTTGGACAGGACCTTCCTGAAATGGTCGGGTTGCCGGTTTTCCCCTTCCCATGCCCGTCGGGCCCACCCGATAGCGTTTTTGCATATCTTTTAATTTCTGTCGGGTGCCCCGATAGCCCATCCCAAAACCTGTCGGGTGACGCAAGAACGAAATTTCGCTGTGTGCCGCTTGAAATTACATTTATTCGTATTTTATATGCGCAGTTTCCAGTTCTCAGTTTGCAGTTCACAGTTCTGATATGCACGAACAAACACACACACACACAGCAAAACATGCACGCCTGCACGTCTGCCTGTGAGCATCAAGCTGTTTTGGTAAAGCCCACAGACTTACAGGACGAGGCAGCAAACGTTCGAAAGGGTAATGTAAAGCTGCATATGGTCTTTGTATTAATTGTCAATAAGGTCGAGATAAGGTAGTGTGCCCTTCGCTTATGTATCCAAGCATGGATCCCTGTACAGCAGAGTCAAAGGATAAAGAAGAAGAGGCAACGAAGTGAACGAATGCTACCACTACATTACATATTTCCATCCAGTTAAATTTTTATGAATGCCAGTATGTATCGCTGTAGCTGTCCGTCGCCGAAGGGCCCACCGACGACCCACGGCACCCGATCGGGTGGTCCTAGCGCCCCTAACCCTGTCGGGTCCCCCGACGGGAGCCCTCCGGGCCCCGACGGGGGCTCCCGATGGCCGTTTGGCATTTTCCCCCTTTTTCGTCGGGTCCGCCCGAAAGCATTTTTCAAAGCCTGTCGGGATTTTCAGCACAAGTGCCATTCCTGTCGGGACCCGATCGGACTGTCGCACCCTGGTTGCCACAATGCAGCGGTCCCTGGTTTGTCCTTGCTGGTTTCGGGTGGGTCGCCCGCGTGGCTCTTGTCGGGGCGCTTGAGGTTGCAGATTCGTTAACGGTGCAACACAGGTAACTGTCATTACTATCGGCCACTAGTGCAACTTTCACAATGGGTTGGTGTTGGGAGGGGGTTTCGCAACGGGTTGTTTTGCTACGGAGTTGTGCTTGCGGTTGGCGGCTTAGCTACTGTAACGCACCACGGCAGGACTGAGCAATAACCTGGATTCCCGATATGTGGCGGGTGCAGGTAGAGGCGACGCGGCTTGCATGTAGTAGCAATCTTCATGCAGCATTCTTAACACCCAAGCTAGCTTCACGCGCAAGTTTGCAAAGGCAACCTGCAAAACCTAGTTTCGGAACTCGCGACCAGCGTCCTGTCTACTCTCAACCACAATGCCTAAGCACAGCAGCACAATTGTGGCACAATTCTCGCAGGGCTTGACGAGACACTCCTAACGCCCTATGCGTCCAATGACACTCCTAACGGCCCCTTGCGCAAAACTTACAAGTGCGTGCATGCAGTAGCGGTTCACAGGATACGTACCTAGCTATGCTTAATTACGCGATTGCATACAACTGACCTTGGATGGCGGCTTTTAGAGCCAACTGTTGTCGAACAGTGAGGCCTGCTGCCTGTTCCGCATTCAGCAGTCGGAAAGCGCCGCCGACCTCGTCATCTACGTCAAAGCCTAAATCTGACAGGGCCGCAACAGTTGGCGAAATGGATCCGGCGTCCTCGCCCCCCACAGAAAGCAGGGCTTGCCGGATGGTCACCATGTCTTGGTAAACACTGACCCTGTGTGATAATTCAATTGTATTTGTAATGTCATGAAGTTAGTTGACGAGCTCTCGGAATACATGCGTGACCATGTGGTAGCTTCGGAGCTAGCGGACGAGGACTTGTGTACGACAAGTGAAGTTGTGGCGCGCTAGCCTGGCTATTTAAGCGGACTAATTTAGGAGCATTGAAAGTCTGAGATGAGATTGAAGATATCTGAGATGAGATATCGATACTCTGTGCAAACGCCAGTATCTCGGTTAGTAAAGTCAGCTTACGCTTCCCATTCCCCTTACAGTACTGGAGGCCACTGTAGTATTTCGGCCAGGCCTTACCCATGTCTTCACTGCGTTAAGTAAGCTGAGTTAGTTGGGCGTAAGGCCCAGTATATGTTTGTCTAACTGTTTCGCACGGCCCGTGTCCCCAGGGCTGTTTCCTCAGTTTCCTGATCTATCCGGGTTAACTTGTGGCTGGGCATTCCACCGACCTCAGTTTTTGGGTGTGTGTGGGAGGTTGTATGCCTCGCGGCCATCAGCTCACTCAATCTCGGTCGCCGTTTGTTGTTTAGGGAAGGTCTCCAGGCCAACATGACCGTATCTACGTCAACGCTTAACCGCATTACTGACGATGTTATGTTATCTCTGACTTTTGGGCCCGTTTAACTGCTTTTGCGGCACGGGATAACTTGCCAAAACGTTGGGAACACGTGCCTCACAACCACCCTTTCTTATATCTCAACGACGCAGGCAAGGTTGTTTAAGCTGCCCCTCGCACAAATGTGTCCGGTCGTACTGTGCCGAATAAAGTCTACGTACATGTCCCAAAAGTCAGGAGCGAATTTTACCGCGCAGATGCGCGCGTGCGATTCTCAAAATGCGCCTGTACAAGTGTATATAAATTTTCTTGGCGGAAAAGGACCAGGTGCGCCAGCGCGTTGCGCAGGTGGGCATGTTGGCCATAGCCGCACGCGGTCACATTTGTGCGAGGGGCTGCTTAATGAAATAGGGCTCAGGGTTTCTGTACCCTTGCTGCCTGCCCGTTCCTCTATTGCTCTCCTCCATAGCTAGTAGGGTCCTCATGCCTGAGGAAGGCACTCGGGAAGAGCGTCCAAGCTCGCGCCAGGTTTGCAGTCAAAATGTCCAGTGCCCGTGCGCCTTTTTTTAACAAAAAAACTGCAGATGCTTCATGATACCTTGGCGCGGTTTAGGAAGGGTGCCCTAGCGAATGAAACTCCGTCTGGGAGGAAATCCGACGACGAACTTGTTTAGGAAAATCGTTGTGAACGGAAGCAGCTGCCCGCCGTCGGCTCGTGGTCATCGTCATCGTCGTTGTTGCGTATCCACTTGACGAGGCTTAGCTGGGGCACCCAGCTGGGACGTTAGGGAACAGGGTCCCTGGCGGGGTACAGCGTGCTTGATATGGATAATCAAGAGCCCCACGAGCGCGGACGTCACTGAGACGGTGTTTTGCCGTGCTGTGGGAGGGCCTTGCGTGTTGGTTGGGTTTTATGTGGTTGCCTGGGGGGGAGCTCGGTTACTGTTCTTCCAGGCACACACACAGAAACATAGGTGTGTGCGCGCGCGTGCATACATGCATGCACACACATTGCCAGGCTTTTTGTTGCGACAGGGTTATAATAATAATAATAATAATAATAATAATAATAATAATAATAATAATAATAATAATAATAATAATAATAATAATAATAATAATAATAATAATAATAAATAATAATAATAATAATAATAATAATAATAATAGTAATAATAGTATTTCTCCTGCGTTTTGTTTGCGATATCTGTTGCTATTTCGGACAGGCTTCGGATCATGGGCTCCATCCCCTTATCTAGGTTCCATGTATGTATGTATGTATGGGGCCCCCGTGATGATAACCTTGGAGCAATAGGGGAAAACGAGTCAACTCCAGGAGGTGGTGTAACCCACACGCGCGCACACACACACACACACACACGCACACACGCTTAAGTTGCCAAGCCGCTGTCGCTAACAGACATAAGAAATGTATCCTATGGCTATGTGTGCTCGTTTCGTGCCGGCATTCAGTCGGGTCATTTTCATGCGGGTTTTGACCGCCCGGGGGGCTCTTCTAATCATTTTGGTGTGCGTGATTGTCGTGCGATGGTCGCCGTACCGCAGTGTACGGACTATGCGTTAAAGTTACTGTGTATGGATGCTCGTACTTCCACTTGGTGTTGGCAGCAGGCCATCGTGATTTTTGATGGTAGTTATGATGAGATGTATACTACAGCGACGGGCGCGTTTCTGCTGTCGCCTCTCCTGTGTTGGCGTGATATGTTGGGTATTACGACGTATTGTTGGCTATTACGACGGTGATACGGAGCTACAGCTACAATTGCGACTGTTGCCGCGTCATCGCCGCCGCCGCCGTCGGCAGTTGCTGCTGCTGCTGCTGCTGCTGCTGCTGCTGTTTGTCGAGTGGCGGCGGCATCGCCTCCACGACGATGCTAGATGCGCCGCCGCCGCCGTTGCAAATGGCGGCGCAGCCCCTCCTACCCCCCCTGGAGTGCAGCACGTTGAGCAAAGTCACTAGGATGCGCGCACCGCTCGCGCCGATAGGATGCCCTAGAGCCACACTCCCGCCGAAGACGTTGACTCTGAAAGGCCGTGTGGAAGAGAAATTTGGGTTTAGAAGGCGCTATGGGTTTTACTTTATTCAAAATATTAATTAAATCAGGTTTTAATACTGGTTATTTCGGGATGTTGGCCTTGCCGATTGCAGTGTAACTTTAAAATGTACCTAAAACCCCAAAACCTTAAGTTAAAACCGCCCTAAAACCGTAACGTAAATTCAGAACCATCCAAGGGACACACGCACCGCTCGGCCGGTAGCCCCAGCAACTGCCGGTTGACCAGGTCAACGACGCTGAACGCCTCGTTGACTTCCCAATAGTCCACGTCAGATGCTGACGTCAGCCCCGCGTGTCTGAGCGCGCGTGGTACTGCTAGCGCCGGTGCTGTCGTAAATCACTCTGGCGCTTGCGCTGCGTCAGCAAAGCCCCGTACCGCCGCCAGCAATGGCAAGCCCAGACGCTGTACGGCGAATCGATGCATCGACGCGACCCATTTTCACCGCGGGGGAAAGGAAAACGTGTGAGTTATAAACACAATGCCGTGCGCACACATTGCTTGGCAAAAAGGTGCGAGAGGAAAAGTGAGCCCTGCAGGACAGTACGACAGAAAGTTCGTACCTGTACGGCTTCATAACTCGCTATCACCGATGCCGCCGCCCCGTCGGTCATAGGCGACGCGTTGCCTGCTGTGACCGTTCCGCCGTCACGACGAAAGTACGGCTTGAGCGCCGTCAGCCGTACAGGGTCCATCTTCGAAAGACTTTCATCCTCCCAGATGTACGACCCTGCTGTGGCGGCGGGACCCGCTGCTGAAGCCGCCGCCGCAGCTGCGGCGGCGGCCACCGTGCCGTACAACGACGGCGGAGTTCCACCGCCGCCGCTACCACTGCTGCCGCTCGCGCCGACGCCGCCAGGAATACCGATCGTCGCGCTGCGTGACGCTGGTCCCTCCGCGCCGCTACTGCTACCGCTACTGCCGGCTGCAGCCCCGGCGCCAGCCACGTTTGGCGACACATTCGCACGTCCGCCGCCTCCGCCAGGCCGCGGCACGGGTATACAATTGCGAAGCATTATTTGCTTTCGGCTTCGGTTTGCATTCGGTGATGTGTACGACAGTGATGACGGTGAAATACGATAAATGCATTGCGGATGATAGTAATAGCGATGGATGACGGAGACGATGTTGTTGATGATGATGATGATGGTATTGGTGGTGGTGCTGGTGGTCATGATGATGATGGTGGTGGTGGTGATGCTAAAGGAATGGAAAGAGCATCTGCAGCGTGTACGTCGTACACGGCCATGTGGATGATGTGGCGACGTGCGCGCGTGCGGCTGTCACCCGGCCGACCGCCGTGGGTCCGTGTCGGGACGGGGGGGGGTAGAAAACACGTCGCAGTCGGCATGGTTCGTGCGTGGGTAATGGCGACCGTGGTGTCGAGCATCAAAGCCAACGCCCGTTAGGCGACCAATCGGATCTTTAGATGGCAGTTATTAGAACGGGGAAAGGGGGGGGACACCGGCCCAAATGAACGAAGAGTGAGCACATCTTTTGGATACCGTGTCTTATATTGTGTTTTATTACGTTTTCCCCCTTCCCCCCGGGGCTTTCCCCTCCCCTCCCCTCCCCTCCCCCCCAAGGGGACCCGCGGCCGTTATGTACTGGCGGCGATGTGCATTTCTGCATGTCAATCAGTCAGCTGATGTCGTTAAGTCATTAAGTCACAATCGCATCTTCCTTCCCGTTTCCGCCTCCTCCTCTCTTCCTCTTGTTGTGAGCGCCTGATGAACTCGTCAGGATAACAGAGGGGATTGTACGGAGCCGTACGGGATTGTCCGGGACCGTTGGTTTAATTGTCGTGGGTTCTGGGGAGGACGGGAAAGAGCTCTGTGTTTGCTGTGACACGCTCCTAGTCCAGGAGCAATCTGCGGTTGGGGGTTTTCGGGGGCTGGCTAGGTACACGGTTTTGTCGTACCGGACTAGGCACGTGGGGTATGCGCGGTGCATGTGTGTGTGTGTTGTTGTTGCGTTTGCGTTTCCTCCCTGGGAATGAGGGTCCGTTCGGTACTAACAGTCGGGGCTATCTGTGAATCACACACGTGATTTTTGATTTGGGTTTTAGGGTTTTGGAGATTCCTTTCCCCCCCCCCTCTCTCTCCCTCTCTGTCTCCCTGTCTTTCTCGTTGTCGTTGTCGTTCGGTCTCTTCTCGTTCGGTCTCTCTGGAGCGCAGCAACACTGCGCCACAGGGCCTCCGGATGGAGCTGAAACCACATCAAGCCTCTGTGCGAACGCGCCCTTGGCGATGATTTCCTTCCGCTTCAGAGCTGCTTGACTTTCAAACTGGATCGTTAATGAAGACAGTACGGAAAAAAAGATGCCGCCTTTCCTCGCTTCTCTTCCTTTTCCTGCTGTTTGATGATAAACAACGTGATGAGATGCCGTGTGGTTATGTAAAAGCCAGCGATTTCTTAATATACGGCTACCCCGAGAGTGAAAGGCTGGAGGTAGTTAATCCTATAATTGGATCGGATTTGGATTTTAAAAAGCCCATCGGGTTCCAACGGTTGGGTCTTCCTCCAAAATCTCCTCCATTTATTTTTGAAAATGATCTTTTGCAGCCCCAGCGTTTTGAGGTTGCTCAGGTGGAGATTGTTAAGCAGCCCCTCGCACAAATGTGTCCGGTCGTACTTCGCGAATAAACAGTTCGTACATCGTCCCAAAAGAGTCAGGAGCGAATTTTGCCGCGCAGATGCGCGCGTGCGATTCGCAAAATGCGCCTGTACAAGTGTATATAAATTTTCTTGGCGGAAAAGGACCAGGTGCGCCAGCGCGTTGCGCAGGTGGGCATGTTGGCCATAGCCGCACGCGGCATGCAGGCTGGACTATTGCGTGGATGCTTTGCAGTACCTAAAAGCACCGAAAGCCAACGTCGTAGCTTGCAACTCTGGGCTCGTGAAACTGCCGCGGAAGATGAAGCGCTGGCGAAGAGGCAGTTGTATGCAGCACCTTGTTCAGAGTAAAGTCAAATTACAAAGTTGCGCAAAGTATAACAACATAACT
>NW_003307692.1:16412-20231 GCF_000143455.1 Volvox carteri f. nagariensis | reverse complement strand
AAGATTTGCACGAAAATTCGCCCGTGCAATAAAACGCCCTGTAACTCGCTTACGCTAATCTCACATTCCAATATGCCACTGCACTTTCCTCTCCAGCCTGGCCACATTCTCTTCCTCGCAAACGTACTTGGGCACCTTACAATCCAACACCATACGTGCTTTGGAAACGCGGGCAGCTGCTTCACAAGGACCCCCCTATTTGCGCTGATGCAGATGCGCGAAGTGTGGTGTCATTTGTGAAAGGATGTGGTGGAGCATGGCGGGGCCAGGGGAGTGTACGGCAGATCGTGGGCATCCAAGGTCTGCACGAGCCTTTCGTTATCGCTTCGGCATTACGAGAGGTACTTTTTGGGTACGACTTCGGAAGCTGATGTGGTCGGCTGCTGATGAGATTGTACGGCCCTGTACGGCATAAGGCTGCTGCTGCATTTTCGCAGTGACCAGGAAGCGTTCTTGCCATGTTCACCGCATTGTTTAGGTACGTTTCTGTAGTTTTGACACCGCTGCCCGCCGGCGGGCGTTCGGTTGGGGTTGAATGGTTTTTATTATTAGCTGAATGATTGCTAGCTGCCGTACATTCATCCGTATCTTGAAGTTGTGACGTACGGTCGTATAACATCATAATTCGGATGTCGGGACGAGGTCGCTTCGGGTCCTCGACTCCTCGCGCTGGAGGGCCGGTGGCATCCCCGTTGCGAGCTGGTGAAAAGCATAGAATTTGCCGTACTTGCCGTACCACCGTGTTTATGGGCTTCTTGCCCGTACGTGTGCAAAGACGTGCGCGTTTGCCTGCTAGAGTTGCATTTATCTTTATCCAGTCTAGGTCTCTGTTGTTGATGTTGATGTTATTGTTGTTGTCGTTGCTGCTGCTGGTGTGCAGGGCTGCAATCACTGTGTGTCGAGTGCATCGGTGCATGTGAACATCAAGCTGAGGAAAAAGGGACTTGTACCAATACTATCACACACCGGAGGAAACACCTTTCCGCGGGCTTTGCTGCAACAACCAATTTCGTGCGGTGTGCTCGGATGCTTAGCATTTCTGCCGGAGATGCTAAAACATTTTTTTGTAAACTGGAGGACAGACCCGGCTACGCATGTGTGCCCATCAGCCAAGCGTCGGCCAAGCTAGATATAACCCTAACAAACGTCAGCTCAGGTTTGACGAATTTGGCATCTCGTAATGTATCATCTTAAGATCGTGGAGGGTAACCGATACAGACATCATCAGCAACAACGTAAGAAATGAAATGAGCGGAACTGGCTGTCGGAGCCATCTGGCTGTCGGAGTCCATATGCAAACCCCCCACTTCCCCTGCCGCCGTTGCACTCTTTTCCTCAAAATCCTCATCAAATCCTGGGAGTGTGCACATATGCACACAGATATACATGCAGATGCACACATACGTACATACATACATACACACATACGCCACAAGATGCAATTGCGTCAAGCTGCTACTGCTACTCCCTGCGAGGCACCAGTTGTTGCTCCGAGCTGCTACAGCCCCACATGTCCCGTCTGTGTTTCACTGTTCTTCGCACTGGGTCTGGGTCGCCATAACAGTAAAACCTTAAAACCTATAAACCTATAAACCATTAAATAATGTACAATTCAGTGCACAGGTGTTCCTGTTCCTGTTCCTGCTTCCGTTTCTCTTACGTCCTGCCCACCACCTGCAACGGTTCGCTCCTTGTCTTCACCACCTTGCATTCCCAGTAATTCCCAATAATTCCCAACTGCCTTAAGCTCATTTAAGTTGAAGACCGGCTACTCTATCTCAGCTGCAAGTGCCATTATTGCTACTCTACTACAACATTCGACTACATCGACTACCCAGTAACCCTTCGACTTCGCATGCCAACATTTTAAACTCGTCTCGCATCGTAAAACCTCACAATACTAATCGTGATTAATGTGTTTCTCCTAATACTAATACGACGGTGATACTGAGCTACAGCTACAATTGCGATTGTTGCCGCGTCATCGCCGCCGCCGCCGTCGGCAGTTGCTGCTGCTGCTGCTGTTTGTCGAGTGGCGGCGGCATCGCCTCCACGACGATGCTAGATGCGCCGCCGCCGCCGTTGCAAATGGCGGCGCAGCCCCTCCTACCCCCCTTGGAGCGCAGCACGTTGAGCAAAGTCACTAGGATGCGCGCACCGCTCGCGCCGATAGGATGCCCTAGAGCCACACTCCCGCCGAAGACGTTGACTCTGAAAGGCCGAGTGGAAGAAAATTTGGGTTTAAAAGGCGCTATGGGTTTTACTTTATTCAAAATATTAATTAAATCAGGTTTTAATACTGGGCTTTATTTCGGGATGTTGGCCTTGCCGATTGCAGTGTAACTTTAAAATGTACCTAAAACCCCAAAACCAAAGTTAAAACCGCCCTAAAACCGTAATGTAAAACTCAGAACCATCCAAGGGACACACGCACCGCTCGGCCGGTAGCCCCAGCAACTGCCTGTTGACCAGGTCAACGACGCTGAACGCCTCGTTGACTTCCCAATAGTCCACGTCAGATGCTGACGTCAGCCCCGCGTGTTTGAGTGCGCGTGGTACTGCTAGCGCCGGTGCTGTCGTAAACCATTCTGGCGATTGCGCTGCGTCAGCAAAGCCCCGTACCGCCGCCAGCAATGGCAAGCCCAGACGCTGTACGGCGAATCGATGCATCGATGCGACCCATTTCCACCGCGGGGGAAAGGGAAACGTATGAGTTATAAACACAATGCCGTGCGCACACATTGCTTGGCAAAAAGGTGCGAGAGGAAAAGTGAACCCTGCAGGACAGTACGACAGAAAGTTCGTACCTGTACGGCTTCATAACTCGCTACCACCAATGCCGCCGCCCCGTCGGTCATAGGCGACGCGTTGCCCGCTGTGACCGTTCCGCCGTCACGACGAAAGTACGGCTTGAGCGCCGTCAGCCGTACAGGGTCCATCTTCGAAAGACTTTCATCCTCCCAGATGTACGACCCTGCTGTGGCGGCGGCGGGACCCGCTGCTGCAGCCGCCGCCGCAGCTGCGGCGGCGGCCACCGTGCCGTACAACGACGGCGGAGTTCCACCGCCGCCGCTACCACTGCTGCCGCTCGCGCCGACGCCGCCAGGAATACCGATCGTCGCGCTGCGTGACGCTGGTCCCTCCGCGCCGCTACTGCTACCGCTACTGCCGGCTGCAGCCCCGGCGCCAGCCACGCTTGGCGACACATTCGCACGTCCGCCGCCTCCGCCAGGCCGCGGCACGGGTACGATCTCCGCAGCTGTGTGCCCCGCCGCCGCCGCCGCCACTGCCCGCCGGTGGCTTTGCAGCGCATGCTCGTCCTGCGGCGGTTATTGGCGGTTAACGACGGTTAATGGGCTGCGGCGGTTCTTTTTAGTGTGTATGTGTGTGTTTACCTTCCGTACGGAACACAACGCCGTGCCGCGTTTCCCCCCCGTCAGTTCCAACCCCCAACCCCCCAACTACCAACCCCCAACCACCCGCAGCGGGGCCCCCAACCGCCGCGACCTACCTGCTGCTGGCGGCCCACTGCGAACCTGTCCGCGCACATCTCCGCACAGCTGCCCATGTGGATGTTGCCGTACGGGTCCCACAGACCGTCCTTGACAAGACCGTCCACAACGGAGCCGTCGCCTGAACATCAGTGAACATCAACAACAGGAAACATCAGCACGACACAATAACAAAATATCATCAAAAAGAGCTACATCACCAGCGGCCCCCCCCTACTACCACCGCTACCACCGCACACATGGGCCCTCGCTCTGTCACTATGCCACAACAAACCTGCTCCCCTTCCTCACCCAACTAACCCACCTG
>NW_003307692.1:14004-16362 GCF_000143455.1 Volvox carteri f. nagariensis | reverse complement strand
TCTGTTGCTATTTCGGACAGCCTTCGGCGCATGGGCTCCATCCCCTCATCTAGGTTCCATGTATGTATGTATGTATGTATGTATGTATGTATGGGGCCCCCGTGATGATAACCTTGGAGCAGTAGGGGGAAACGAGTCAACTCCAGGAGGTGGTGTAACCCACACGCGCACACACACACACACACACGCTTAAGTTGCCAAGCCGCTGTCACGCCATATGACGTGCTAACAGACATAAGAAATGTATCCTATGGCTATGTGTGCTCGTTTCGTGCCGGCATTCAGTCGGGTCATTTTCATGCGGGTTTTGACCGCCGGGGGGGCTCTTCTAATCATTTTGGTGTGCGTGATTGTCGTGCGATGGTCGCCGTACCGCAGTGTACGGACTATGCGTTAAAGTTACTGTGTATGGATGCTCGTACTTCCACTTGGTGTTGGCAGCAGGCCATCGTGATTTTTGATGGTAGTTATGATGAGATGTACACTACAGCGACGGGCGCGTTTCTGCTGTCGCCTCTCCTGTGTTGGCGCGATATGTTGGGTATTACGACGTATTGTTGGCTGTAACGACGGTGATACTGAGCTACAGCTACAATTGCGATTGTTGCCGCGTCATCGCCGCCGCCGCCGTCGGCAGTTGCTGCTGCTGCTGCTTCTGCTTGTCGAGTGGCGGCGGCATCGCCTCCACGACGATGCTAGATGCGCCGCCGCCGCCGTTGCAAATGGCGGCGCAGCCCCTCCTACCCCCCCTGGAGCGCAGCACGTTGAGCAAAGTCACTAGGATGCGCGCACCGCTTGCACCGATAGGATGCCCTAGAGCCACACTCCCGCCGAAGACGTTGACCCTGAAAAGGCCGTGTAGCCGGTAGCCCCAGCAACTGCCTGTTGACCAGGTCAACGACGCTGAACGCCTCGTTGACTTCCCAATAGTCCACGTCAGATGCTGACGTCAGCCCCGCGTGTTTGAGTGCGCGTGGTACTGCTAGCGCCGGGGCTGTCGTAAACCATTCTGGCGATTGTGCTGCGTCAGCAAAGCCCCGTACCGCCGCCAGCAATGGCAAGCCCAGACGCTGTACGGCGAATCGATGCGACCCATTTTCACCGCGGGGGAAAGGAAAACGTGTGAGTTATAAACACAATGCCGTGCGCACACATTGCTTGGCAAAAAGGTGCGAGAGGAAAAGTGAGCCCTGCAGGACAGTACGACAGAAAGTTCGTACCTGTACGGCTTCATAACTCGCTATCACCAATGCCGCCGCCCCATCGGTCATAGGCGACGCGTTGCCTGCTGTGACCGTTCCGCCGTCACGACGAAAGTACGGCTTAAGCGCCGTCAGCCGTACAGGGTCCATCTTCGAAAGACTTTCATCCTCCCAGATGTACGACCCTGCTGTGGCGGCGGCGGGACCCGCTGCTGCAGCCGCCGCCGCAGCTGCGGCGGCGGCCACCGTGCCGTACAACGACGGCGGAGTTCCACCGCCGCCGCTACCACTGCTGCCGCTCGCGCCGACGCCGCCAGGAATACCGATCGTCGCGCTGCGTGACGCTGGTCCCTCCGCGCCGCTACTGCTACCGCTACTGCCGGCTGCAGCCCCGGCGCCAGCCACGTTTGGCGACACATTCGCACGTCCGCCGCCTCCGCCAGGCCGCGGCACGGGTACGATCTCCGCCGCTGTGTGTCCCGCCGCCGCCGCCGCCACTGCCCGCCGGTGGCTTTGCAGCGCATGCTCGTCCTGCGGCGGTTATTGGCGGTTAACGACGGTTAATGGGCTGCGGCGGTTATTTTTAGTGTGTATGTGTGTGTTTACCTTCCGTACGGAACACAACGCCGTGCCGCGTTTTCCCCCCCCCCGTCAGTTCCAACCCCCAACCACCCAACTACCAACCCCCAACCCCCCGCAGCGGGGCCCCCAACCGCCGCGACCTACCTGCTGCTGGCGGCCCACTGCGAACCTGTCCGCGCACATCTCCGCACAGCTGCCCATGTGGATGTTGCCGTACGGGTCCCACAGACCGTCCTTGACAAGACCGTCCACAACGGAGCCGTCGCCTGAACATCAGTGAACATCAACAACAGGAAACATCAGCACGACACAATAACAAAATATCATCAAAAAGAGCTACATCACCAGCGGCCCCCCCCTACTACCACCGCTACCACCGCACACATGGGCCCTCGCTCTGTCACTATGCCACAACAAACCTGCTCCCCTTCCTCACCCAACTAACCCACCTGCCCTGTCCTTCCCACGCCTTCGTCTTATTGCCCGCGGCGCCGCAGCGCCCAGCAACACCCGCAAACACCACCTCACAGCATCACCACCACCTTCGCCATTTCCCTCATCGCGGATCACTAAA
>NW_003307692.1:8264-11977 GCF_000143455.1 Volvox carteri f. nagariensis | reverse complement strand
ATGATAGATAAGGACCCCAAAGCGGCGGATGCCCGGGGGGGGGGGGGTCCCAGGGGGGGGGATATCGGTAGACCTTACACAGCTGGCAGTGTGTGTGTATTGAAAAAGGGGAAATAGGTGTGATGTGAAGGTGGGGAGAGGCCGGGTAAGCAACACTAACGTGTACGTGCAGGGGCCTCCCTCGAAAAGTTGTGTGTGTGGGGGGGGAGATCTGCGGTGTCAGATCAGGAAACGGCGGGGCAACAACGGACTTCCCCTCTCCCCCTCTCTTGCCCTGGCAGCAGCTTCACTCGTTTGTGGTTCGTCTTTCCCCCCCTCTTCCCCTCTTCGTCACCTACCCTCACCTGCCATCATTCCATATACCAGAGGTGAAGGGTGGAGGGAAAGAGGTGTGAAGAGGGAGGGGGACGGTTCTCTAGCAGGGGGGTTCTCTGCGTGGTAGGCGAGAGCAGGGGAGGGTTCTCTGCGTGGTAGGCGAGGGGGAGGGTTCTCTGCGTGGTAGGCGAGAGCAGGCAGCGTCTGTCAGCTCTCTTGTGTCAACAGGTCCTTTGCTTTGTTTCACGCTGAAGCTCGTGGTGCGAGATAGCGCGGACAGATCAGAGCAAACCCTCAGGTCAGACGCAGCTGCTCACAACATCAGGCGTATCAAGTAAATTACCACAAGCAGTGGTTACCATTCAACAGAAGGAAACTCTCATCACTCTCGCCCCCTCTGCCGCCGCCGCCGCCCCCTCTTCCTGCACATCAAGGGCAACTTCAATGTCGAGTACATGACGGCTGCCGTCTGCCAGCGCTGCAGTTACCGACACCACATCGCGGAACACCGTAATCGCCATCACAGCACCCAACGAAGAGGAGCGACGCCACCTCCTCATCTTGTTGTACGACATAAGCTGTGCTGCAACCCCGCCCTCTCCGCACGCAAATGGAGGAACCCAACACGCACTGAGCCGAGCCCTCCGCCCAGCCGTCTACAAAAGGTTCATTTCTCCCCCTCGCGTGTGTGTGGGGGGAGGGCGGCAACTAACCGCCTAACCCCACCTTTAAATCGTGTACAGGGAGGGCCGTATACACGCGGAAATACGCCCCAGAAGGGATGGGGGGATGAAGAAAATCACTCTCCAGCAATCTTCAGCACACAAAACACACCCAGCCACCTACCTGTGGACTTGAACATTCACAACGCCTGCACTGCCATGTATCATTACCACACTTTTCATTGAACGTCGTACAGGTCGGACATGGCTGAGCAGGTTTCCCTCCACCCCGCCATGTCAGGCAGGTGCCAGCCGTCCTCACGTTCAACAACATGTGTCTCTTTGCGGCGGTACAAAAAAGCCACTTCGTTTCCTACAGCGCTCTCCACTTCGCTCTTTACGCAGCTATATCTCTCCTCTTCCTTGCATGCGGTCATGAGGGCACAGGGACTACGGTAGCAGCAGTGGACGTCGCGCTGAGATGCCGTCAAGTGTACGGCGTCCACACGTCCAGCTGCAATATCAACTCTCCAGCAAACCTACAGCTACAATAAGGAATCCTACTACTTGCCTTCTTCTTACCAGATGAATTATTGCTATCCTGCCACATGGCACCCTGCTAATCTCGGCCCAAATGAATTCACCCTCCCATAACTCAATCAACTAAGGTTGCTCCCGTGTGCACCTTTCCGTGTGCGCCACCCGAACCCCATGCCTCGCCCTTTCCATCTCGGTGCTCAGCTCAACCTCAACGCCAGGTGAGACCAGGCCCCAGCCGCGCTAATAGCTGCAGGGCCCCTGCATTCAGCCGCGGCTTACACCAACAGCCGCGGATGCAGCCGCTCTGCTGCCACACTGCCTTACTCGCCAACGTCTTCGATAACACCCATCACCCGCCAGGCCTTTCGTTGTCTCCCCCGCCTGCCCCGATGTCTTCAGCATCTCCCTGGCACTTTGCTCCACGTGCTTGGGTCTCCATCACCGACCCCCCAACCCATCCCGGCCTGCCCTGACCATTGCGAGTCGGCCCAAACGCAATACCCACTAAAGCAATTTGGATGGTACGACATTAGCAGCCGCCTCCCAGCATTTCCCGGTGTCCGCATGCATGGTTGTACCAAACCAAAAGCAGCTTCCACATCCCGTGCCTCGTTGCCGCTGTAGCAGGGAGTGAGAGGCAGAAGTCAACTTGAGAAGAGTGGGAAGACAGTCGACAAGCAGTAAGCACAACCGTGTGCTGATCCCGTACATGCCTCATCACACGTGTACCATGAATGGGGACTGTGGGGCCTGCAGCTATGAGGACAGACGTACACAGGTGGTGACATTGCACGAGCCCAACTGCTTACCTTACTATCCGTGGGCTGCTCCATGGCCAACACGTCCTACAGTCATATCCCCGCAAGCCACTCGTGCGCCAGTGCGCCCCTAGCATCCAGCTCCCGGTTAGACAGTGCGCGCTTGAAGGCCACACCGCTGGCGCTGAGCTCGAAGGGCAGGTAGGCCAGAAGGCAGTGCGACACGAGGCAGAGGTCCGACGCGCGCGTGTAGCGGCCATCCACCGAATCCAGGATGGGGTTGAACTCCGGCCACGTCGCCAGGGGAAAGGGTGACTGGCGGCAGTCCTGAGAGCTCTCAGCCCGCCCTGTTGGCACAGCGACGGGACGTGGGCATTATTTTACCCCTCATCATGACGAACGGCAGGAGCAGTGGATAAAACGACAATACTGCGGGAAGGCCTGCTACCATAGACAGGAGACGACCCTATGCCTGGAGGCTGTAACACAGTAATGTATTCCAAATAAGTCGAGGCTGACTCGTACATTTTCATTACTTCATCCAAAAATGACGGACAGCTCTTAAGTTCAGAAACATAGTATCTGAATTATAGAATGCAATGAGGGGTCATGGATGGTCATTGAAAGGTCACGCCCGTGAGTCAACGCGGCATAGCAGCATATATGACTGTTCAAACACAGCAAAATATGCACAGGCCAAGGAAAAACAGCAAAGCAGCAAAATTACTAAGAATTCTTAGTGACACTGTTGTTAACACTGTTGGGACACTGGTGCTAATGTCGGTCACACACCGGCGATGGTGAGTTTGTGAGTGGACTAGTTGTAACTTGCGGGGGAGTCTGGGGCCCCCGGAAGCCGCCCCAGCGCCTCACAGCTAGGTAGTAAATCGCACAAAACCCTGGAAATCTAATATTTGATGATAAGTAATAAAAAGGGACCCTCAGGCCCTAAACGAAAAAAACACTGGGCTGTAATTGAAAAGCCACCCACCGGCGTGCTCCAAGTCAATCAGGATGAACTTATCCGCCACGTTGGGTGCTGAGCCTGGCACCATGATCACATTGGCCCAGCGAATGTCCCGGTGCACGAAGCCTGCAAGAGGAAAATCATAAGGCCAGCGAGAAGTGGTAACCTTGAGCAGCAATACCAGTAGCAGCAATACCAATAGCAGGTTTATCAATAGCAGCAATACCTGCCTCGCCATCAGTGTATACACACTAGGGATGGCACGGGTACTATACTAGAAAAGAGTACTATACTATAATAGTACTATGTATAGTACTATTTACTATGCAGGGCTCTAAACTGGTACTAGTTTACGACGCTCGTACCGCGTTCGTACATAGTAAAATAGTATAGTAAAAATAGTACTATATAGTACTAGATTTGGGGTTGGATAGTGTCCAGTACTAGTTGGACCAAGTCGAGATCTGCAGT
>NW_003307692.1:7419-8214 GCF_000143455.1 Volvox carteri f. nagariensis | reverse complement strand
TCTTCACAGCAGTCCACCAACCTACCTGTGGCACCAGATGTGTCCTTCACGTTGCGGTCCTGAGACACGTTCAGGTTGAGGGCACGTGCGGCGAGCTCAAGCGGCATATCCACGACAAGCGCAACCTTGAAGGCAGTTTTATACTCTGATGTGCCGCCTGCAGATCCCCCGATGAGTGCCAGTTCGACAACGGTCGACAGAGCATGTGCAGTTTTAACATCATCTTCATCCAGGGTGATGTAGTCCGCGATGTCGACATCCTGCTGGATGATGCCAAGCCTTTTGTGCACTGGCAGCTTCCGGGCCAAGGGCCCTTCCAGGAAGCTTCGAAGATCTGTTACAGCCGGAAAAGAGCCCAGTGATAGCCGTGATGTCAGTGATGGCAGCATCTCGCGGATGTAGCGGGAACTTGTGTCGGTTTCATATTTAGCTGCAGATAGAGCACAACACGGCATTAGCACTCAATCCCTGCTTACAAAGGCAATACACAGCATTACGGGCCTCATATATTGCACTCACCGCTGGCTCCAACTTCCACCACACCTGCAGATGGGGGAGGATCAGGGAACCCAAGCCAATGCATGTTAGATCCGATATTTAATATATTACCCAGCCACCTCATGCAGGTACAGCTGCCTGGGTTTATCCCCCTGGTAACACATTACCGCCCTCTTCTATCCAGATCCAGAGTATGTTGACTCATCGCAACTCAGTTATCCCGTTTGGGTGCTAGTCTGGGCTGATAGTGCGGTGTTTCCTTTTCTCCGTGGCTTTTAGGAAAGCATTCAGCTCCAA
>NW_003307692.1:6176-7352 GCF_000143455.1 Volvox carteri f. nagariensis | reverse complement strand
GCGAGCTGACCCTGCTAGCGCAAAGCTCGTCCGCTCTCAACCGCAACGCTTAAACAAAGTGAAGAGAAAAGGCTGGGCTTGTTTCTGCGGTTAGTTGTAAATACAATTGTTTGGATTGTGAAGGCGCACACCCGAGGAGCTGTGTTGTGATGGATGGATGGATGGATGTTACAAGCTTCAGCGAGCTCGTACGGCCCAAACGAACCCGGAGGCTCATGAACCGCTTTGACAGCGCCGTCGATAGGGAAAAGAAAAAAGAGGAAAAGTAAACGAAGCAAACAAAACAAACAACAAAAAAGGAAAGTTGTGTTGCATTTTGGGTAGTACGACACACGGAACCCTCTATGGTTTCCGGAACCGACACGAGTAAGCACTTAATGAACACGCGCATTCACATAGACACAAACACAGGAGCTGTTATCTGTCCCACTGGGTCTTCAACAGAGCTAGTCTTACATGCGCAACGAGCTTGCAACCGTCATTCACGCTGAGATTCCGTTAGGTCGTCAAAGCGACACTTACAGTCGCTCCACGACCCGTGCTCTTGCGCGTGGCTAGGGTTGATGTTCTCACATTACACACAGAGGAGAACAGATCCCCCACGTCCAGACCGCCGTCACGACCGCCGCGGGTTCCGCCCGGCAAAGTATCTCCTCGCCTCGACAGAGCCCACATCCCGGGCACTGAAAACATAAGTACGAAAACTGCCCCTAGTTAAGAGCAGTCACACGAGCCGCGGTACCCTCCATCGCTGAGGGAATCGAACCCACAACAGCCACCAAGTGTCGGATGAAAATAAGTTCATCCTATCCATGCCCAGCACATCCTTCACCGCCGCCAACTCCATGCACATCACCCCCGCAATGCCTGTACCTCTGGCGCAACCCCAACCGTGGCTTTTAGAGCCAACTGTTGTCGAACAGTGAGGCCTGCTGCTTGTTCCGCATTCAGCAGTCGGAAAGCGCCGCCGACCTCGGCATCTACGTCAAAGCCTAAATCTGACAGGGCCGCAACAGTTGGCGAAATGGATCCGGCGTCCTCGCCCCACAGAAAGCAGGGCTTGCCGGATGGTCACCATGTCTTGATAGACACTGACCCTGTGTAATAATTCAATTGTATTTGTAATGTCATGAAGTTAGTTGACGAGCTATCGGAATACATGCGTGACCATGTGGT
>NW_003307692.1:0-2283 GCF_000143455.1 Volvox carteri f. nagariensis | reverse complement strand
CTCCGCACAGCTGCCCATGTGGATGTTGCCGTACGGGTCCCACAGACCGTCCTTGACAAGACCGTCCACAACGGAGCCGTCGCCTGAACATCAGTGAACATCAACAACAGGAAACATCAGCACGACACAATAACAAAATATCATCAAAAAGAGCTACATCACCAGCGGCCCCCCCCTACTACCACCGCTACCACCGCACACATGGGCCCTCGCTCTGTCACTATGCCACAACAAACCTGCTCCCCTTCCTCACCCAACTAACCCACCTGCCCTGTCCTTCCCACGCCTTCGTCTTATTGCCCGCGGCGCCGCAGCGCCCAGCAACACCCGCAAACACCACCTCACAGCATCACCACCACCTTCGCCATTTCCCTCATCGCGGCTCACTAAAACCACTAATCACAGCGCCTTTCACAGCACCAAGGGGCACATCGCTTTCTTTTGGCTTCTGGAGTACCTCTTTTTGACGCGAGCTTCTGCCGTCCGCATTGGCCTCCTTACCGAAGATTAAATCATTAAACGAAAAACACGTACACGCAACCCCCCATACACACACACACGCACGTACCAACCCCTTCCCCCCTATGGCGCACTCTATGGAGACACCCACCCAGTCTCAGGCCCTTCCTGGCCCCGGGCAGGTAATGTGGGGCGTTACTCATGCTCTCCATGCCGCCAGCCACAATGACGTCAGCAGAGCCTGAACGCAACCGGGTGTGGGTGGGGGCCGGGGGGGGTCCGGGGGAAGGGTTGCGCGGTGGGGGAAGGGTTGCGCGGTGGCGATGAAACGGGGGTTGGACTTGGAGGAGACTCTGCCTCTTCCTCTTCCTCTTCGCCCCGCACTCTTCTAACCACCCAGCAACCGAACCCTAACGACAAACGACTAACAACCCTATTCCGCCGCGGAAACCTTACCCGCCATGATCGCCTGTGCCGCCAGCATCACCGCCTTCAGCCCCGAGGAGCATACCTTGTTCACCAGCGTGCAGGGGGTGCTGGGGGGGAGCCCGGCACCGAGGGCCGCCTGGGTGGCGGGAGCCTGATTCCGCAGGGGGAGGGAAAGGAGGTGGGGGAAGGTTGAAAACCCACACGCTCACACTTGGTGGGCGAGGAAAAGGGTGAAACGCACAAGGGGGTTGTCGGTGACGTGTCCAATCGATGCGGGCTTATATCTGTCTGAGGATTTGACAGCAGCAGACAGCAGCTGCAGCAGCAGCAGCAGCAGGAGGGTCGCACCTGGCCGAGGTTCGCGGATATAACATTGCCAAAGATAACCTCATCGACATCTTCCGGCCGCACACCGGCCCGCTCCAGGGCTCCTAGAAGTGGAACAAGGGCACCATGATATCATCCTAGATTTGTTGAGGAGGTAAGGACGCCAAAGGTAGAGGAAATAACAGAATTCTGTCAAGTTCATAAAGTTCTTACTAAGAGGCAGATTCCATCGTTGGCTGCATTGGCGTGACACAGGACGGGCGTGAGTTAGGGCATCAACTAGTCTACGGGTTGAAATAAGCCTGACATGCTTTCATGAGATCGCAAGGGCATGCAGTCAATTCCACTCAGCCAATCCATTATAAGAGTAGAGAAACGTCGGCACCGCCTAACTGTTCCGGTACTGTCACAAGCTGTAATTCGATCAAGAAAGGTGCTTTGCTTCTGCCTGGGATTGCAAACACATTTCAGTAGCCACAGCGCAAGGCTCACCGCGTATAGCAAACGCCCCAAGCTCCATTGCGGTATAAGATGACAAAGCTCCCTGGAAGGCACCTAAGGGTGTCCTTACAGCGCTAACAATGCAAGGAGTCCGTGGCGTTAGGGCCGCCATGTTTTCCGACATTAGGGCACCAGGTGGGTTGCAGAGCGCGGCGACCAACTGCAAATCGAGTGGTTACCGCAGAGCTTGGGAACACGTTTATGTTCACGTACATACTCCAGAGGGTAAAGTTCCCAATTACTCATACCTCAAAGGTCACGTCCTGCCCTCGGACTTGTGTCTCATTCCGACCGTTGGTTCGGTAAACATCTGTACCTGCCTGCATGTCACGAACATAACGCACTTTGCAACTTGTATGCTTGTCCCCAATCCAGTACTGAAGGGATTACGCTTGCTTGTAAACTTTTTTTTTGCCCGTTTACGTTTACAAGCTTCATGCTTGTACGGTCCAGACGAGCCAAAAGGCTCATGAACCGCCAAATTGGAAACAGGACTCAAAAAAGAAAAAATGCTAATACCCAACAATATCAGATTGATTAATCTTCAACGTACTGCAACCTGCATCT
>NW_003307691.1:76849-78993 GCF_000143455.1 Volvox carteri f. nagariensis | reverse complement strand
ATATCGGATGTTCGTAGCGACACCTAACAGGCTGGGGCCCCGGGCCCCATCGACAGTATCCTAGTACAGTACGACAGGACCGTAGTAGAGATTCGTCCGGCAGGTAGGCCAAGATATAAGCTACCCGGGCGGGGTGCTCTGGCCAGGCACTTCAGTATCACGACTACTTGGTGTTCGGAGTCCAAGACTCTGCTGCCACCGTCTTAGTTGCTTCGATCTTGTCTATGTAAGCTAGTGCCTGTCGCTGGGTTGGACTCCTTCCCGCCTCAGCAAGGCCCCTAAGCTCCACGCTTCCGCAAGGTCAGTCGTGCCACCAGGCGAGCATCTGCCACGTGCTGCAATCTACTAGATCTGTAAGGATACAGATAGATGCTGCTATATGCCCTGCCTATGAGTTGGTAGCTGGATGGGCCAAGTGCGGCAGGGTAGGATTTTAATGTAGATAGAGCAGTAACCTCCGATGTTTGCACAACATGGATGTGGGGGGTTTATTCGCATCACAAATCATTCATGCGCACAAAACCTCTGTATACATGCATAGCGCTCCTTACATTCTTCTGCCCTAGTTTCAGGGGCCGGTGACGCCAGGGTGACAAGATATGAGTCTCATGCGTGCGTTTTCATGTGTGTGTATGTACGGCTTGCGTTGTTGTGGTATGTTTGTGTCGTACAACGATGGCATGTTTGGGAGTTTGGTCTAGTGGTATGATTCTCGCTTAGGGTGCGAGAGGTCGTGGGTTCAATTCCCGCAACTCCCCGGCACACGCGCACGACAGCTTCCTCCTCAGCGACAAAACGAAGGGTGATCTGACTGCAGTGATAGAAAGGTCGTCAAAACCACACCGCTGACCAACGGACAATAACAGCGGCAGCTAGCAGCTGTTCAGGTAAAGAGAGCTCGTATCAACCAGCAGCCGAGTCCGAGATCACCCGGAAGATAATTCGACAAGACGAAACACCACCGAGCAAACAGCAGTTCAAAATAACAACAAACTAACCGCACCGTACGATGCCGCTCTGACGCCCCTCTTCAAACCACATTTTCGGCTACACCTAAAATAAGATTTTGAATCCGGGCTGAGCAGCTAGCCAGACCAAGAACCGGGACGAGAAACCCAAAACGCGTTCGTTACAGTACAACTAATACGAACAAGGCACCGGGGACGTGGACATATGGTTGGGGAGAAGAGACGCCCAGCCTGCCTGCCAGAGCCCGCATGCTACTTCGTGCGGCCCTTCCGGGCTACCGTGCTCTTCCGCATTGGTAACCAGCAGGCAGCCGACGGCCTCGCTTGGGTTACTTTGGCCCCACGCCTAACCCAGCGAAACATCCCCCCTCACCCAGTCGCGTCACATTCGCTCCACCACTGTCCGCCTCACCGCAACGGACCGGCGGATATAGACCAGCACCGCATCAGACCTCCACCGCCCGTGCGCCTTAATCTCCTCCAGACCCACCCCAGCATTGGCAGCCGCGGTGGCCCCGCCCTTGCGCAAGCTGTGGGCCGATATCCTAGCGAGATCTAGCTTCAACTCCGGCTCGTACCCCTGCAACTCACCCAGCAACACATGCAGCCTACTAGTGAAATCCCCGCGCCGCCACACCGTGCCCTGCTTACCCGGCCCAGTGATTCCCCGTACGAAGAGCGGGGAGTGACCCTCGGCCGTCCGCACGCACTCCAGGTGCCGCTGTATGCGAGCAATGGGGATGCCGCTCTGGGTGAGTGCTGCCAGGCACACCAACGTCCCCGCTCCCTTCTGGTCCGTCTTGCTACGTACGATCTGCAGCCCTACACCCCCTCCCGGCAACTCCTCAACGCAGCCCACTGTCAGGGCCGCCAACTCGCTCCTCCGGAGCATTCCGAAAAACCCCAACACCTGCCAGCAGGCGTCCTGGGTGAACTCCGTCGCCCTCCGCGGCTCCGCATTTGCCCTGCACCGTCGCCGCCTCGACTCGTAGGTGACCGATGAGCTGTCTGCGACCGCGCTGCCGTGTAACGCCACAGCCAGCTGTGCCAGTTCCTCCGTAACACTCCCAAGGGCCACTGATCCGATCCCCGCCACCGCAAGCAAGCAAGTGGTGCAGCGGTACCAACCGCCGGGGTAGGCGCCTGGGGCGATTCCTCCCTCAAGAATCCCCCCTC
>NW_003307691.1:39510-41312 GCF_000143455.1 Volvox carteri f. nagariensis | reverse complement strand
GAAGACTGTCCTGTGGCATCTGTGATGGGGTTCAGCACACTGGCAGGCCGCCTAATCGGGTCGTCACCGTCCAGCCACGTCCATGCTCCGGGATAGTTGTACTTGTGGACGCCCTTGCTGCCAGCTGTCCAGCACTTATAGCAGCCATGTTTTACTCGTGGTGCCCCTGACATTCGCAGCATGTCCTCGATGGCCCGGTAATCCCCACCGGCCGTGAGAAGTCTAACCCTGACATTGATGTAGGACTCCGTGTGTGCATCGAAAGTATCCACCCCGCACTCCGCCAGGCTTTCCAGCTCCCTGGACAGGAGCTTCAACACGCACCCAACACGCGGCCTCTCCCCCTCATCCTTCTTTCGGGAACCTGGCAGGATGCCAAGGACCGTTGTCACGCCGTGGGTGTACCTGAACCCAAGTTGGGCAGACAGGGTTGGCAATGCAATTGGATGGATGTGCATGGCCCTACTGGGGGATCCACTGACGACGGTGCCCCACCTTATGTCTGGGCTGAAATTGTATGCTGTGATGGCGACGGGGTACAGACTGTAACTAGCATCGTCCTTGTATGCCTGGACTCCATCAGTGAAGACACCGAGGAGGATGTCCGTGTCATGCAGGGGAGGCTGTCCACCTTGCTCAGATTCCTTCATGACGATGTAAGCCTTGCCGTCTGTGATGTCACAGATGAACCCGTCTGGCAACCCACGTTCGGCAGCAGATTTCGCATGATGCCTGATTTCCTTGGAGTAGTGCCTCGAAGCAAAAAGCCTCCGAATGTAGTCCGTGACACTTCTGCAGGGGAGAGGGGGGGGCGGCGTGGGGCAGGGTGGGCAGCTGTAGGTGAGCAGGCATGGGCCAACTGGCTACTCATACACATGCACCAATTGCAGTAGGCGCGGCAAATGTTCAGGTACGCATTAGCAAGAGCAGACAGTGAGGTGCGGTATTGTCGGTGCTCTGGGCTCAAATCAGGAAGCAGGATCCGTCAATCAGAGCACGCACCACAGAGAACACAGCAAGCAAGTGCATCCCAGCCGACACACTCCACCCTGTCGTGCTGCTCCTATGGAGTGTCATTTGGTGCACCCGTTGCATGCTCTGTGTTACACCGGTGTACCCTCAATTATGTAGACCGACCCCGCCCCTCAGGCTCCCCCACCTGCTGTCTTACCGTGCATGGAAACCGTGGGCTGGGCATGGCAGCTCGTCCTGCAGCCGACGGGGATGGCACAGCAGCCGCCTCACCGCCACGGGCGTCCTCCTCCTGCAGGCCGCGTCACACAGAGTGATGCACAGGAGGCATGACAGGTTCGCCAGGTTGGTCGACGGGCAGTCATGGCAGCGGGAAGCAGACTTGCACCGAAGCCCTGGTGTACCGGAGTACACCACAGAGAACGCAGCAAGCAAGTGCATCCCAGCCGACACACTCCACCCCATCGTGCTGCTCCTATGGAGTGTCATTTGGTGCACCCGTTGCATGCTCTGTGTTACACCGGTGTACCCTCAATTATGTAGACCGACCCCGCCCCTCAGGCTCCCCCACCTGCTGTCTTACCATGCACGGAAACCGTGGGCTGGGCATGGCAGCTCGTCCTGCAGCCGACGGGGATGGCACAGCAGCCGCCTCACCGCCACGGGCATCCTCCTCCTGCAGGCCGCGTCACACAGAGTGATGCACAGGAGGCATGACAGGTTCGCCAGGTTGGTCGACGGGCAGTCATGGCAGCGGGAAGCAGACTTGCACCGAAGCCCTGGTGTACCGGAGTACACCACCGGGTCCACCATGGCAGCATCACCTCCCT
>NW_003307691.1:4179-5057 GCF_000143455.1 Volvox carteri f. nagariensis | reverse complement strand
CCTGCTGGATGCCTATGCATGCACATGCATGCATGCATGCATGCATGCATAGGCATGAAGAAATGTAGACCAGCAGGCGATTCATATGCATATGTCAAGTAATAAGTACGAAGGTGGGCATCACATCCTAAAGCACCTGCCTGTACATGGGGATGTACATGTGCCACATGGGTAGGTTCAAGGCCTAGGTGGGCGTCTCATTTAATCGGCTGTGTAATTGGTTGGCTAGAGTTATGTAGGATTTCTGGATGGGGTAGCTATAGCTATGCATGCTAGCCGACGATGTTATTGTGTAGTACGCTACATTTCCCTCCAAATATTTTAACGATTATTAATAACAACACCTGTTAATTCCGTTGACGATTCGACTCAAGTTCCGTACATGTACATGTCACACAATATCATGACACGGACATATCGGATGTTCGTAGCGACACCTAACAGGCTGGGGCCCCGGGCCCCATCGACAGTATCCTAGTACAGTACGACAGGACCGTAGTAGAGATTCGTCCGGCAGGTAGGCCAAGATATAAGCTACCCGGGCGGGGTGCTCTGGCCAGGCACTTCAGTATCACGACTACTTGGTGTTCGGAGTCCAAGACTCTGCTGCCACCGTCTTAGTTGCTTCGATCTTGTCTATGTAAGCTAGTGCCTGTCGCTGGGTTGGACTCCTTCCCGCCTCAGCAAGGCCCCTAAGCTCCATGCTTCCGCAAGGTCAGTCGTGCCACCAGGCGAGCATCTGCCACGTGCTGCAATCTACTAGATCTGTAAGGATACAGATAGATGCTGCTATATGCCCTGCCTATGAGTTGGTAGCTGGATGGGCCAAGTGCGGCAGGGTAGGATTTTAATGTAGATAGAGCAGTAACCTCCGATGT
>NW_003307691.1:0-4022 GCF_000143455.1 Volvox carteri f. nagariensis | reverse complement strand
CAATCGATTCTATGTTGGATATGGCGGATGTTAAATGGTATTGGTTCTTGTCTCATCACATATAATTGAGCCAATAACCATTATCATGCGTTATGGACAAACCAAGGGACCGACCGACTGACTGACTCAGGGCAAAAAGAGGCCAGATGCGGGACTTAGCGATGGGTTGCACTGAAACACAATGTGTGAGTAGGTGTTGTGTATCTAAAATGTACGCACCTACCCATACATAGATGGGATACCCATGTATGTGTGCCTAGTAGAGCTATATATCTGAACATTTTACGATTTGTGAGCGCCTATATAGCTTAGTGGTAGAGCGTTCCCTTCGTAAGGGAAAGGTCTTGAGTTCAATCCTCAATGTGGGCATTTTATGTGTTGCTGGGATGTTTGTATGGCTGCAATCGCAGTCTTCTACTGAAGCACATGTACATGTCTTTACGATTTCATAGGACATCAAGGGAAAAGGTCCTGCGTAAAGTCCTGCACACAGCAGGAAAACAAGGGAGGATCGTCCGCCTTCAGTCTGTATCACTGCCAATGGAAAGCATCTATAAAACGTAACTAGCACTATTCCGTTCTGACATGAATGAGCTTTATTGGTTGATACAGACATATAGCAGTTTCGTCGTTAATGTTTGCGAGCTCCTGTACATGGCTCCAATAGCCTGCTGGATGCCTATGCATGCACATGCATGCATGCATGCATGCATGCATAGGCATGAAGAAATGTAGACCAGCAGGCGATTCATATGCATATGTCAAGTAATAAGTACGAAGGTGGGCATCACATCCTAAAGCACCTGCCTGTACATGGGGATGTACATGTGCCACATGGGTAGGTTCAAGGCCTAGGTGGGCGTCTCATTTAATCGGCTGTGTAATTGGTTGGCTAGAGTTATGTAGGATTTCTGGATGGGGTAGCTATAGCTATGCATGCTAGCCGACGATGTTATTGTGTAGTACGCTACATTTCCCTCCAAATATTTTAACGATTATTAATAACAACACCTGTTATTTCCGTTGACGATTCGACTCAAGTTCCGAACAGGAACAGGTCACACAAAATCAGGACGCGGACATATCGAATGTTCGTACCGACACCTAACAGCCTGGGGCCCCGGGCCCCATCGACAGTATCCTAGTACAGTACGACAGGACCGTAGTAGAGATTCGTCCGGCAGGTAGGCCAAGATATAAGCTACCCGGGCGGGGTGCTCTGGCCAGGCACTTCAGTATCACGACTACTTGGTGTTCGGAGTCCAAGACTCTGCTGCCACCGTCTTAGTTGCTTCGATCTTGTCTATGTAAGCTAGTGCCTGTCGCTGGGTTGGACTCCTTCCCGCCTCAGCAAGGCCCCTAAGCTCCACGCTTCCGCAAGGTCAGTCGTGCCACCAGGCGAGCATCTGCCACGTGCTGCAATCTACTAGATCTGTAAGGATACAGATAGATGCTGCTATATGCCCTGCCTATGAGTTGGTAGCTGGATGGGCCAAGTGCGGCAGGGTAGGATTTTAATGTAGATAGAGCAGTAACCTCCGATGTTTGCACAACATGGATGTGGGGGGTTTATTCGCATCACAAATCATTCATGCGCACAAAACCTCTGTATACATGCATAGCGTTCCTTACATTCTTCTGCCCTAGTTTCAGGGGCCGGTGACGCCAGGGTGACAAGATATGAGTCTCATGCGTGCGTTTTCATGTGTGTGTATGTACGGCTTGCGTTGTTGTGGTACGTTTGTGTCGTACAACGATGGCATGTTTGGGAGTTTGGTCTAGTGGTATGATTCTCGCTTAGGGTGCGAGAGGTCGAGGGTTCAATTCCCGCAACTCCCCGGCACACGCGCACGACAGCTTCCTCCTCAGCGACGAAACGAAGGGTCTCTAGCTCAGTGGTAGAGCAGCTGACTGCAGATCAGCAGGTCTCCGGTTCGATCCCGGAGGGGCCCTGGTATTGACCCTCCTTGACTCAAGAGTGTCTGTCAGAAGCGTGCAGTAATCCTCTTGCAGCGAAGCAGAAGTAGATTTTTCACCCCAACCTGATGTATCCTGCGCAGACCGCAGGGGCGGTTTCTATCACCCCTATCGATAGCCTGTATGTGGTATGGGCACTGCACTGTGCAACCATGTCATGAGGACCTTACCAACAATCAGCATGCTTGTACACACTTTGCATATGCATTCCTACCCGCATGCACATAGCATGCATGCTGTGTACGTGTGGTTACATCTAATAATATAATAAGTAGGTTGAGCAGTTACATAGCTGAGGCTGGTCAATGGTGATCGCCTACCATTCATGGAAGGCATTCATGCATTCTCAGACCAGATCCATTGTTATTTTATCCTGGTGCATCCACTTGTTATCATAGGGTGTGGTGACGCACGGCTACCTGCCTTCAGGCTCCATTCCACAGCTTTAGTCAACTTTCAAGTCAAAACGGATCAGATATGTCAGTACGGCCGGTCTTTCAGTGCATGATGATCGACATGGAAGACATTTCGCTCGTATGGGTCTTGATTGTCAAATCGATTCTATGTTGGATATGGCGGATGTTAAATGGTATTGGTTCTTGTCTCTTCACATATAATTGAGCCAATAACCATTATCATGCGTTATGGACAAACCAAGGGACCGACCGACTGACTGACTCAGGGCAAAAAGAGGCCAGATGCGGGACTTAGCGATGGGTTGCACTGAAACACAATGTGTGAGTAGGTGTTGTGTATCTAAAATGTACGCACCTACCCATACATAGATGGGATACCCATGTATGTGTGCCTAGTAGAGCTATATATCTGAACATTTTACGATTTGTGAGCGCCTATATAGCTTAGTGGTAGAGCGTTCCCTTCGTAAGGGAAAGGTCTTGAGTTCAATCCTCAATGTGGGCATTTTATGTGTTGCTGGGATGTTTGTATGGCTGCAATCGCAGTCTTCTACTGAAGCACATGTACATGTCTTTACGATTTCATAGGACATCAAGGGAAAAGGTCCTGCGTAAAGTCCTGCACACAGCAGGAAAACAAGGGAGGATCGTCCGCCTGAATTCAGTCTGTATCACTGCCAATGGAAAGCATCTATAAAACGTAACTAGCACTATTCCGTTCTGACATGAATGAGCTTTATTGGTTGATACAGACATATAGCAGTTTCGTCGTTAATGTTTGCGAGCTCCTGTACATGGCTCCGATAGCCTGCTGGATGCCTATGCATGCACATGCATGCATGCATGCATGCATGCATAGGCATGAAGAAATGTAGACCAGCAGGCGATTCATATGCATATGTCGAGTAATAAGTACGATGGTGGGCATCACATCCTAAAGCACCTGCCTGTACATGGGGATGTACATGTGCCACATGGGTAGGTTCAAGGCCTAGGTGGGCGTCTCATTTAATCGGCTGTGTAATTGGTTGGCTAGAGTTATGTAGGATTTCTGGATGGGGTAGCTATAGCTATGCATGCTAGCCGACGATGTTATTGTGTAGTACGCTACATTTCCCTCCAAATATTTTAACGATTATTAATAACAACACCTGTTAATTCCGTTGACGATTCGACTCAAGTTCCGTACATGTACATGTCACACAATATCATGACACGGACATATCGGATGTTCGTAGCGACACCTAACAGGCTGGGGCCCCGGGCCCCATCGACAGTATCCTAGTACAGTACGACAGGACCGTAGTAGAGATTCGTCCGGCAGGTAGGCCAAGATATAAGCTACCCGGGCGGGGTGCTCTGGCCAGGCACTTCAGTATCACGACTACTTGGTGTTCGGAGTCCAAGACTCTGCTGCCACCGTCTTAGTTGCTTCGATGTTGTCTATGTAAGCTAGTGCCTGTCGCTGGGTTGGACTCCTTCCCGCCTCAGCAAGGCCCCTAAGCTCCACGCTTCCGCAAGGTCAGTCGTGCCACCAGGCGAGCATCTGCCACGTGCTGCAATCTACTAGATCTGTAAGGATACAGATAGATGCTGCTATATGCCCTGCCTATGAGTTGGTAGCTGGAT
>NW_003307690.1:77196-81098 GCF_000143455.1 Volvox carteri f. nagariensis | reverse complement strand
CATACACGCCCCCCTCCCCCGACCAGCCCCAGCCACCCTCCATAGCATCAGGAACAAGAAAGAGGGCAACGGGTAACGAATCCACAAGGAAAAACAACCGTGGCACAGATGTGGCCCACCACTACCTGCCTACATAAAAACATTAGGACATTGGACATTGAAGCTATAATAGCCAAAGCCGTACATGAGCGGTTATGTCAGCCAATGGCATGGAAATCTCGTCGGTCGTAATTTTGTTCAGTAAACCTGACAAGGTTTTAAATGATTTCAGCCGACTTTCGGATATTGTGGCATGGACCCACTACATTGGCGGACCTGGTCGACCAGATCGATCGACGTCGGCCTCGGGTAACCTTGCCTATGTACTTATTTGTTCATCAACTATATTCTTCTTTGTGCTGGAACAATCGGCGTTCCTTTGGGCCATGACCATGACTACCAATGGTCATGTTACATCGGAGCACCAATACAAGTGGCAAACACCCTAAGTAACCTAAATTTCACTTATGATAAATTCACCGGCTATATTCATGCTTCCCAATGTGCTTTCGGGGCTGCACGTCAAAAGTAACCTCGTCCAGACAACTGTCCCGTAGCTGCTGAGCCTTGGGCGCTACACGTCTCTGGACTGCCAAATGGCCGTAGGTAGAGAGCAAATCGTAAGGACAAATAATGCCTCCCTACACTTATATTTGATGGCAAACATGTTAACTAACCTCGTCATAACATTTCACACACTCAGCGCGCATATCTGTGCCTAATTATGACACTTTCAAGGTTGCACATTTACCAAGCTTCTAGCTGGCGAGTAACCTGTCCAGACAACTGCCCCGTAGCTACCGAGCCTGACGAGTTACACGTCTCCGGACTGCCATAGGGTATCTGCAAGAGCAGAAAAGCGCTGATAAACTTTCCAGAAGGCAAGCTCGATGGTTGGAACGATTGTCCCGATTCCAGTTCACTTGGGAGTACCGACCCGGACGGATTAATGTCGCAGACCCTATTAGTCGGGTTCACGACATGGTGCTTAATGTGCTTACGGCCTCGCTGGCGGACAGCGACTTGGGACACCGAATCAAAAGCGGGTACGACGGTGATCCAAACCTTGCTAAATCAAGAGTAGCCAAGCTGCAGTTAAAACGAAGGAATGGGTTCTGGTATCGGGGAAACCAGATCTATGTCCCTCATAACGCTGAACTGCGAAGAGCCATCTTGACCGAGTATCATGATGTCCCTTACGCAGGCCACCGCGGTATAGACCGCACCAAACAAGCGATTGCACAATCATATTGGTGGCCAGGGCTTGACTCTGACGTTAAAGAACACGTCAAATCATGTCCCCAATGTCAGCGTAATAAACCAACAAATGCTAAGCCGGGTGGATTACTGCAGCCCCTTCCCATTCCAACGGAGGTGTGGGAAAGCGTGACAATGGATTTGGTTACGCAGCTACCGACATCCCGCAATGGGCACGATGCGATTGTAGTGTTCGTGGACCGGCTGAGCAAAATGACGCACTTTGCTCCCACACACACAACTGCTACAGCTGAAGATGTAGCCCGCCTCTTTGTGGCTACCGTCTTCAGGCAGCACGGCCTTCCAAAGAACATTATTTCAGACCGGGACTCTCGCTTCACAAGTAATTTCTGGAAGGAAACATTTCGCCTGTTGGGCACCCACCTCTATATGAGCACAGCTTTTCACCCGCAAACAGACGGGCAAACGGAACGCATGAATCGCGTTCTGGAAGAGACACTCAGGCACTACATATCACCCACTCAAGATGATTGGGATGAGCATTTGCCACTGATTGAGTTTGCCATAAACAACTCAAAACAGAAGGCAACGGGGACAACTCCGTTTTCCCTAAATGGTGTTCGACAACCACGTGTGCCGGTTGACCTTCACCTCAAAACCAAGGTGCCTGCCGCTCAGAAGCAAGAAGCGATGCTTCGGGAGCGTATAAGCAAAGCTAAAAAGTGTCTCTTGGCTGCGCAACAAGTCCAGAAGGACGACGCCGACATGCATAGGCGTCCAGTGCGTTACGAGGTTGGGCAGAAAGTGCTGTTATCTACCAAAAATATTACATTAAAAACCCCTGGAAAGCTGATGCCTAAGTTCATCGGCCCATACACGGTTGTCGCTCGCGTGGGCGAAGCTGCGGTAAAACTGGACTTACCGGCGGCCTCCCGCCTACACCTGGTCTTCCACGTCTCTTTGTTGAAATTGTACAAAGAAGACGTTAAGCGACAGCCACCGGCGCCACTCGTCATTGAGGGTGAGCCGTATTTTATGGTCGAAGCCATTGTCGACCATCGTGATGTTTCAGTCCGAGGGGGACGTGGAAAAACACGTCGAGAGTATTTAATTAAATGGGAAGGTTACGACTCTAGTCATAATACCTATGAACCAGAGGAATCCCTTCGCCAGTCTACCCCCTTGGCTGAATCCATCGACGAATATGAACGCAAACTGGCGTCTAAGAAACACCCTCAAGCCCCGGAAAAACCCAAGGGACGGAAATCTTCTAAGAAGAAGTGACGCTCCCGGGACGGTTCGCTTCAGAGGGGGGAGACTGTAGCAAGCTACATTTCCCTTAGAATATTTTAACGATTACTTTTAACAATAACTGTTAATTTGTTAAACGATCTGACTCAAGTTTCGTACATGTTCCGAGTTTCGTCGCATGTCACGAACTGGGCAGCTGTCAGTAAGCGAATCTAACGGGCTGGGGCCCCGGGCCCCACCAACATTATCCTAGTACGGCAAGGTCCGTAGTAGAGATTATCCGGCAGGTAGGCCGAGATATAAGCTACCCGGGCGGGGTGTTCTGGCCAGACACTGACGTATCACATTACTAGGTGTTCGGAGTTCAAGACTCCGCTGCCGCCGTCTCTAACCGTTACGTACACATCTTATGTATGCTAGTGCCTGCCGCTTGGTTGGACTTCTTCCTACATCGACGAGGACTAATAACTCCACGCTTCCGCTCTGTCAGTCCTCCCGTCAGGTGAGCGACTGCTACACCGGCCTGTACGGATATATGCAGGGGGGGCCCGCCCTTTTCCGGCTCTGAGGAAAGCCGGCGGGCTTGCAGAGGTAGCCCAATAACGAAAATGCTACAGCTCCAAAATATATGTACAGTAGGCGTGGTAGGTGAGCCCCGGAACCCGGCATGCACTGTGCACCGATGACCTAGAGCACAACTGTTGCACGCAACGCGTCTGCTGCGACTGTTGCGTTTGTCGCTCTTGTCGCCATTGTAGCGGCTGTCGCCATTGTAGCGGCTGTCGCCGTTGTCGCCGTTGTCGCCGTTGTCGCCATTGTCGCGACTGTCGCCGTTGTGGCAGTTGTCGCCGTTGTGGCAGTTGTCGCCGTTGTAGCGGCTGTCGCCGTTGTCGCCGTTGTCGCCGTTGTCGCCGTTGTCGCCGTTGTGGCAGTTGTAGCGGTTGTGGCTGTTATTGCATCAGGGACGACTGTCGTACAGCTGCAGGAAAGTGGGGCCCCTTAGCTCAGCTGGTTAGAGCGTGGTGCTAATAGCCATGGGCACGCCAAGGTCATCGGTTCGATCCCGATAGGGGCCACAGAGGAGCGGAAATCTTGCTGCTTAAGGAGGAGGAGGTGGCACAAGCGAATGTGTATGGGCGGGGATGCTGCTCATGTGCATGACGATGCGGATAAGTGGCAGCTCCAGGTGAAGCAAAAGGACTGAGACGGGCTCTCGCAGCCCATGCTTATTGGTCATTTATGCAGACAAACGCCCAGCATCGACATCCTCATGGCTGGTCAGCAGCAGAGTGGCACGGCTCACACTGCATGACAGTCCAGCTCTAGCTAGCAATGCTACCAGGTGCATGCTGGTCTACGGCGAAACAACGCCACCGGGACATTCATGCCAACCC
>NW_003307690.1:69501-76535 GCF_000143455.1 Volvox carteri f. nagariensis | reverse complement strand
GTGTGTTCGGGCTGCAGCACCAGACCGCAAAGCCAACAGGCTGAAGGCTGGCAAGCTGCGATTGTGTCTGCTGAGCGGACTTGGCGGCCGAGCCCCTGCTGTGTGCCGGTAACGGCACCTCAGGCTCATACATTTACGCCCAAGCAAGGGGCTGTCGGTGGCAGGTCGTGGACCTCCCGACTACGTGTAACAGCCAATGACTCTTCACCATGTCTGCTAGGTTCCAGGGAGACACCGTCTCTTCAAAAGGTTATGAGCCCCAGCGTCCTGCCTCCCGTGCTCTGACAAGCATAGCTCCCACCGCATCAGAACTGCTGCAACAAGCACAGCTCTCACCACGTTGGCACTACCCATCAATTATCACACATGCCGCCCTAGCACCGGCCTGTACGGATATATGCAGGGGGGGCCCGCCCTTTTCCGGCTCTGAGGAAAGCCGGCGGGCTTGCAGAGGTAGCCCAATAACGAAAATGCTACAGCTCCAAAATATATGTACAGTAGGCGTGGTAGGTGAGCCCCGGAACCCGGCATGCACTGTGCACCGATGACCTAGAGCACAACTGTTGCACGCAACGCGTCTGCTGCGACTGTTGCGTTTGTCGCTCTTGTCGCCATTGTAGCGGCTGTCGCCATTGTAGCGGCTGTCACCGTTGTCGCCGTTGTCGCCGTTGTCGCGACAGTCGCCGTTGTCGCCGTTGTCGCCGTTGTGGCAGTTGTGGCAGTTGTCGCCGTTGTCACCGTTGTCGCCGTTGTCGCCGTTGTCGCAGTTGTCGCCGTAGCTCATATGTTATGAGCGGAGGCCTATCCCGAGTTCGCTGTCCGTCCGCTGTCCGTCTGCTGTCACCGTCGCCGTAGCTCATATGTTATGAGCGGAGGCCTATGCCGAGTTCGATGTCCGGTTGTCTGTCCGTCCGGAGCGTTTTGGAAATTCCTGTCGTCCTCGCTGTCCGTCCGCTGTCCGTCTGCTGTCGCCGTCGCCGTAGCTCATATGTATGTTATGAGCGGAGGCCTATGCCGAGTTCGATGTCCGGTTGTCTGTCCGTCCGGAGCGTTTTGGAAATTCCGGGTCGGGAGCGTGCCGTACGCGCTTAAGACCGCGCCGAAAAGAACGGAAGGTCGCCGGCTCGATCCCTACCGCGATTATGTTTTATGTTTCATATATGTGCATATATGCATATATGTATATGCGATATGCAATATGCAGCGATATGCAGCGATATGCGATATGCAGCGATATGCAATTTGCGATATGCGATATGCGTGCGGTATGTGATATGCGATATGCCATATGCAGCGATATGGTGCAGCGATATGGGATATGCGATATGCGATATGCAATATGCGATATGCAATATGCAATATGCGATATGCAGCGATATGCAATTTGCGATATGCGATATGCGTGCGGTATGTGATATGCGATATGCCATATGCAGCGATATGGTGCAGCGATATGGGATATGCGATATGCGATATGCAATATGCGATATGCAATATGCAATATGCGATATGCAATATGCAATATGCGATATGCAATATGCAATATGCAATATGCGATATGCAATATGCGATATGCGATATGCAATATGCGATATGCAATATGCAATATGCGATATGCAATATACGATATGCGATATGTTATACATATGCGCATGCATCTGCATTATGCAAGCATACACAGTGTGCAAGCATGTGCCATATGCGATCTGCAAGCATATGCGATCTGCAAGCATCTGCCAAATGCAAGCATTTGCGATCTGCAAGCATATGCGATCTGCAAGCATATGCGATATGCAAGCATATGCGATATGCGATCTGCAAGCATATGTTATGCTGCGCTATGCTATGCTATGCTATGCTGTGCTGTGCTGTGCTCTATAAGCATATGCGATCTGCAAGCATATGCGACCTGCAAGGATATGCCATATGCGATCTGCACGCATATGCGATCTGCAGGCATATGCGATCTGCAAGCATATGCGATCTGCAAGCATATGGCAAATGCAAGCATTTGCGATCTGCAAGCATATGCGATCTGCAAGCATATGCGATCTGCAAGCATATGCGATCTGCAAGCATATGCCATATGCGATCTGCAAGCATATGCGATCTGCAGGCATATGCGATCTGCAAGCATATGCAATCTGCAAGCATATGCTGTCTGCAAGCATATGCGATCTGCAAGCATATGCGATCTGCAAGCATATGCGATCTGCAAGCATATGCGATCTGCAAGCATATGCTGTCTGCAAGCATATGCGAATTCTGCAAGCATATGCTATCTGCAAGCATATGTGATCTGCAAGCATATGCCATGTGCGATCTGCAAGCATATGCGACCTGCAAGCATATGCGATCTGCAAGCATATGCGATCTGCAAGCATATGCGTTCTGCAAGCATATGCTGTCTGCAAGTATATGCGATCTGCAAGCATATGCCATTATGCGATCTGCACGCATATGCCATTATACGATCTGCAAGCATATGCCATATGCGAACTGCAAGCATATGCGATCTACAAGCATATGCCATTATGCGATCTGCAAGCATATGCCATTATGCGATCTGCAAGCATATGCCATTATGCGATCTGCAAGCATATGCCATATGCTATCTGCAAGCATATGCCATATGCGATCTGCAAGCATATGCCATATGCGATCTGCAAGCATATGCCATATGCGATCTGCAAGCATATGCCATATGCGATCTGCAAGCCTATGCCGTCTGCAAGCATATGCGATCTGCAAGCATATGCCGTATGCGATCTGCAAGCATATGCCATATGCGATCTGCAAGCATATGCTGTCTGCAAGCATATGCGATCTGCAAGCATATGCTGTCTGCAAGCATATGCGATCTGCAATCATATGCGATCTGCAAGCACACGTGATCTGCAAGCATATGCGATCTGCAATCATATGCGATCTGCAAGCACACGTGATCTGCAAGCATATGCGATCTGCAAGCATATGCCATATACGACCTGCAAGCATATGTCATCTGCAAGCATATGCGGTCTGCAAGCATATGCAATCTACAAGCATATGCCATTTGCAAGCATATGCGATTTGCAAGCATATGCAATCTGCAAGCAAATGCGATCTGCAAGCATATGCGATCTGCAAAGAGATGCAGTCTGCAAGCATATGCGACCTGCGCCATATATGCAATCTGCAAGCATATGCGATCTGCAAGCATATGCAATATGCAAGCATATGCAATATGCAAGCATATGCAATATGCAAGCATATGCAATATGCAAGCATATGCAATATGCAAGCATATGCGATCTGCATGCATATGCGATCTGCAAGCATATGCAATATGCAAGCATTTGCAATATGCAAGCATTTGCAATCCGTATGCACCCGAACGTCCGGATGCACCCGAACGTGTCCGGACCCGGACGAGAGCTACGGCACCCTCGGGACCGCAGGGACCGCGCCTCGTCGCCGTAGCTCCTACGAAGTAGGAAAGCGGAGGCCTTAGGCCGATTCGCCGTCCGTCCGTCCGTCCGTCTCTCCGTCTGTCTGTCCACCACGTCGCTGGTTCAATCCCCAGCGCGCGCGCGTCTTTTTTTTTGCGCGCTTTTTTTTTCTTTTTTTTTCTTCATATGCTTCATATGCTTCATATGCTTCATATGCTTCATATGCTTCATATGCACATATGCACATATGCTTCATATGCACGTATGCACGTATGCACGTATGCACGTACGCACATATGCACATATGCACATATGCACATATGCACATATGCACATATGCACATATGCACATATGCACATATGCACATATGCACATATGCACATATGCTTCATATGCACATATGCACATGTGTTTCATATGCACAAATGCTTCATATGCAAGCATATGCCACATGCGATGTGCAATCATATGTGATCTGCAAGCATATACGATCTGCAAGCATATACGATATCCAAGCATATGCGATCTGCAAGCATATACCAGATGCGAGCTGCAAGCATATGCCACATTCGATGTGCAAGCATATGCGATATGCAAGCATATGCGATCTGCAAGCATATGCAATCTGCGAGCATATGCCACATGCGATCTGCAAGCATATGCCACATTCGATGTGCAAGCATATGCGATATGCAAGCCTATGCGATCTGCAAGCATATGCGATCTATGCTATGCTGTGATATGCCGTACGCGCTATGCTATGCTACGCTATGCCGTACGCGCTATGATATGCCGTACGCGCTTGCGACAGCGCCGTGCAACGCGCAATTTAGCGTGCAATTCAGTGTGCAATTCAGCCCACATGGCTCAGATATGCACATATGCACATATGCTTCATATGCACATATGCACATGTGTTTCATATGCACAAATGCTTCATATGCAAGCATATGCCACATGCGATGTGCAATCATACGTGATCTGCAAGCATATACGATATGCAAGCATATACAATCTGCAAGCATATGCGATCTGCAAGCATATGCGATCTGCAAGCATATGCGATCTGCAAGCATATGCGATCTGCAAGCATATGCCAGATGCGATCTGCAAGCATATGCCACATTCGATGTATGCACATATGCTGTAGCAGCTGACCGCTGAAAAGGTCTCTCGAGTTGCTGGCGGTCGCGCTCTGCGCGTATTTATAGCACCGTATTGTGTATCGGCTGCTACATATGCACATATGCACATATGGCACATCTGCACATATGCACATATGCTTCATATGCAATCATATGTGATCTGCAAGCATTCGATCTGCAAGCATATGCGATCTGCAAGCATATGCGATCTGCAAGCATATACCAGATGCGAGCTGCAAGCATATGCCACATTCGATGTGCAAGCATATGCTGTCTGCAAGCATATGCGATCTGCAAGCATATGCTGTCTGCAAGCATATGCCACATGCGATCTGCAAGCATATGCCACATTCGATGTATGCACATATGCACATATGGCACATCTGCACATATGCACATATGCTTCATATGCACATATGCACATATGCCACATTCGATGTGCAAGCATATGCGATCTGCAAGCATATGCGATCTGCAAGCATATGCGATCTGCAAGCATATGCCAGATGCGATCTGCAAGCATATGCCACATTCGATGTGCAAGCATATGCGATATGCAAGCATATGCGATCTGCAAGCATATGCAATCTGCAAGCATATGCCACATTCGATGTGCAAGCATATGCGATATGCAAGCCTATGCGATCTGCAAGCATATGCAATCTGCAAGCAGATGCAGTCTTCTGTTACATAACAGTAATGCCGTACACGCTTCATACACGCTTCATATGCACATATGCACATATGCACCTATGCTTCATATGCACATGCGCACATGTGTTTCATATGCACAAATGCTTCATATGCAAGCATATGAATCGTGCACGTCAATATGAAATGTGCAGCTTCATATGCTTCATATGCTTCATATGCACATATGCACATATGCACATATGCTTCAGATGCACAGATGCACAGATGCACAGATGCACAGATGCACAGATGCACGGATGCACGGATGCACGGATGCACGGATGCACAGATGCACAGATGCACAGATGCACAGATGCACAGATGCACAGATGCACAGATGCACAGATGCACAGATGCACAGATGCACATATGCACATATGCACATATGCACATATGCACATATGCACATATGCACATATGCACATATATGCACATATGCACATATATGCACATATGCACATATGCACATATGCACATATGCACAAATGCTTCATATGCAAGCATATACCGCATTCGATGTGCAAGCATATGCGATATGCAAGCATATGCGATCATAGCTATGCTATGCTACGCTATGCTACGCTATGCTATGCTACGTGCTACGCTATGCTACGCTATGCTACGGAGCTACGGCCCACTCGCGCGAACAGCGCGCTCTAGTCCGGTTGACTGTCCGGAGCGTTTTGGAAATTCCGGGTCGGGAGCGTGCCGTACGCGCTTAAGACAGCGCAGAAAAGAACGGAAGGTCGCCGGTTCGATCCCCAGCGCAAATATGTTTTATGTGTTTCATATTTCATATATGCAGCGATATGCGATATGCAGCAATATGCGATATGCAGCAATATGCGATTTGCGATTTGCGATTTGCGATTTGCGATATGCGGTATGCGATATGCGATATATGCCATATGCAGCGATATGCGATATGCAATATGCCATATGCAATATGCGATATGCGATATGCAATATGCGATATGCAGCAATATGCGATTTGCGATTTGCGATATGCGGTATGCGATATGCGATATATGCCATATGCAGCGATATGCGATATGCAATATGCCATATGCAATATGCGATATGCGATATGCGATATGCGATATGCGATATGCAATATGTTATGTATATGCGCATGCATCTGCATTATGCAAGCATACGCAGTCTGCAAGCATACGCATATGCAATCTGCAAGCATATGCCATATGCGATTTGCAAGCATATGCCATATGCCATATGCGATGCCATATGCGATCTGCAAGCATATGCGATCTGCAAGCATACGCCATATGCGATCTGCAAGCATGTGCGATCTGCAAGCATATGCGATCTACAAGCATATGCCATTATGCGATCTGCAAGCATATGCCATCATGCCATCTGCAAGCATATGCCATCATGCCATCTGCAAGCATATCCCATTATGCGATCTGCAAGCATATGCCATTATGCGATCTGCAAGCATATGCCATTATGCGATCTGCAAGCATATGCCATTATGCGATCTGCAAGCATATGCCATTATGCGATCTGCAAGCATATGCCATTATACGATCTGCAAGCATATGCCATTATGCGATCTGCAAGCATATGCCATATGCGATCTGCAAGCATATGCCATTATGCGATCTGCAAGCATATGCCATTATGCGATCTGCAAGCATATGCCATTATGCGATCTGCAAGCATATGCCATTATGCGATCTGCAAGCATATGCCATTATACGATCTGCAAGCATATGCCATATGCGATCTGCAAGCATATGC
>NW_003307690.1:36921-40061 GCF_000143455.1 Volvox carteri f. nagariensis | reverse complement strand
TAAGCTCATGATGTACACACGCATGCCTTACGGCCTCAAAAACGCCTCAGCAAAATTCCAACGAGTGATGGATTACGAGTTGGCTAAGGCAGGGCTAGATGGCTGCTCTCGTGCGTACATAGATGACGTGCTAATCTATAGTGCAACCCCAGAAGAGCATTTAAAGCACGTCGCCGCAGTTCTAGACACGCTGCATTCATGTGGTCTACGGGCTCATCCTGATAAATCTATCTTTGGTGCCGATGTCATTGAGTATCTAGGCCACAACTTAAGCGCCGAAGGCATCAGTCCACACCATGCAAAGATAGCTGCGATCATGGCCCTAAAACCCCCTCGCAACGTGTCCGAACTCCGCTCGTATCTAGGTTTTGTCAATTATTATCGTTGTTACATACCTAACATGAGCTCGCTAACTGCCAACCTCACCCTTTTGTTGAAGAAAGATCAACCCTGGGTTTGGGGTCCTGAGCAGGAAGCGGCCTTCACGAGCATCAAGTCTGTCTTTTCTAGGGAAGGTCTTATTCTGCGCCGCGTAGACTACACCCGCCCGCTGATCCTGCACACCGATTTCTCTAACCATGGGATTGGTGCTGTTTTAGGCCAGCTGGACGATCAGGGTAACGAGTACATCTGCGCGTGCATTAGTCGTTCCCTTAATAAGCATGAAAAAAATTATAGCAGCTACAAAGGGGAGATGCTTGCTGCTGTTTGGGCTGTCAAAATGTTCCGACATCACCTCCTTGGTGGGCCCAAGTTCACTCTTGTCACTGACCATCAACCCCTAACGTACCTCATGAGCGCAGATGGGCTCACGGGGCAGTATGCACGGTTTGCACTCATCATGCAGGAATACGACTTTGAGGTTGTGCATCGCCCGGGTCTTAAGCACCAAAATGCTGACCTGCTCTCTAGGCAACCGGTCCCGTCAACCGTTGACAACACAGGGGCTCGCATGGATCAGGACTTGTGTGAAACACGCCGTACCTCAGCACTCACTGCACAGTCTTGGGTTGAGGGTATCAATTTGCGTACAGCACTTGCTTCATTCACTCCCGTTGCTGGATTTTCCGATGACTTTTGTCCCTGCCTGACTCTTTATTAGCCGGTAGTTTGGGTTTGCCTTGCGATTCACTGCATGTGCCTCCGGATGACGAGCCTGATGTGGTCTCGAAGGAAGGGGAACAGTTGCATGCTAAAGCGGTTCGCTGGGTCAAGGAAGCAGCCAGAATTTCACCGCACCTATTCCCTTCTAACCACACTAACCCTTCTGCCCGAGCTTTCTTCTCTCGTGCTCTGGGGTCGGGGGTAACAGTTTACGAACCCATAGGTGGGATGTGTGCAGGTCTAGAGGCTTGCCTCCGCAACGGATATCATGTAGACAGGTATCTCTCTTCGGAGCCTGACTCAGAGGCAGCCAAGGTAATTTCCGCGCGACTGGATTGTCTCAGCGCAGAATATCCCAGACAGTTTTCTCCCGAGGCTTACCGGCGTGTATGGTTGGATCTCCCACTGGATCCTAAGAAGGTGGACGAGCGAGCTCTTCTTGCAGCAGGAGCTTGTGATGGTTCGCAGTGGTTCATTTTCGCCAGTTGGTGCTGGCACGACGTCGGCAAGGAGCCTGGTTCTTTAGCGCCTGGCGTCTGCGTCACTGATCACGTCTTAAATATCTTGCATATTTTGCAGCGCATTCAGCGTCGCACATCAGCTTTTATGTTTGTTTGCGAGCAGCCTCAAGCAACTTGGTTGAACGCTTTGGCAGCTCAGAATCGCTTAGTTTCTGCATTAGGTGATCCGATTGTAGTCGATGCAGCTCGATTTGGATCTTTCGCGCATCGCATGTCAGTTCACTGGACGAACTTGGCCAGCAGCAGTCAGCTTGCTACGGTTACGTCCGTCATTCGCCCAGAGTCGGATCAGTCACTGCAGAGTATCCTGGCACCCGGCCGCACCGTCGCTATGGCGCAGTCCACGGAGTCGGGGCCCTATCTGCAGTGCAATAAGCCAGGTGAGCCGGTCAGTGTTGCACCTAGCTTGAGTCGTCCAAATGTACGGGCGTTGCAGGGGCTCGTCCATGACTCTTTGTCTGGCAATAACGGCACGTTGTCCTTGTCTGAATGCGAACGTGCTATGGGTTATAAGCTTGGAGCCACTTATGCACCAGGAGTAGATGAGCAATCACGTCGTTATCTCTTGGGCATTGCGCCTGACGCATTTTGCACTAGTGGCATGCTTGCTATTATTCGTGTTTTGAGTAACGTTTCGTTGCATGAAATTGCAGCAGCAGTTTCGGTTTCTCAACCTCCTGATCAATCAACCGTTCACGGTCTTGCGTTTCCCATTTCTAACTCTGAAGTATTAGCTTCCTGGCCACTTGTCTTTGCCGCCGCTACTCAAGCTGAACAGGAAGAAGTCGCTGTTTCAGGCGAACGGTTTCCTGACATCTGGCAGGACGACATGTGCATGCATTATATTCGCACGGGCGCGCATATGCCTGGCATTTCGCTCGATGAGCAACGTCGGGTAATTCGCCGCACCAGGCACTATCGCATGCTAGGTGGCAATCTATACCGCATATTTAGTGACTCCCGTAGTCGGTTAGTTCCCAAACCTCCTGATCGTCTTGCACTTGTTCAGCGCACGCACGAAGAGACGGGACATTTTGGCGTTCGTCGCACCTTGGCACTTTTGCTCACCCAGCACTGGTGGCATGGTATGCATCGCGACGTTTCCACTGTTGTACGGCACTGCGAGTCTTGTGACCGCGTAAACACCTCATTTGCATCTCCTTCCCCTGTTCTTAATCCTTTGCCTGTTCAAGGGATGTTCTATCGTTGGGGAGTTGATCTGTGTGGTCCATTTGCCAAAACCACAGCTGGGAATACTTACGTCATGATTTGTATTGAACATTTCTCCAAATACGCGGTTTTCATTCCTTTGCCTGATAAGGAGGCAGAGCATACCGCATTTGCATTTTTGCATCATGTGCTAGGTCGCTATGGTTCCTGTGCTGAGGTCTGTTCGGACCAGGGAAGCGAATGGAAGGGGCCTTTTTCACAACTTTTGATAGATTGCCTCATTGACCATCGTCAAACCTCACCGAGTCACCCACAAGCTAACGGACTTGCCGAGCGTGCGGTTCA
>NW_003307690.1:0-1088 GCF_000143455.1 Volvox carteri f. nagariensis | reverse complement strand
CTCTTGAGGAAAGCCGGCGGGCTTGCAGAGGTAGCCCAATAACGAAAATGCTACAGCTCCAAAATATATGTACAGTAGGCGTGGTAGGTGAGCCCCGGAACCCGGCATGCACTGTGCACCGATGACCTAGAGCACAACTGTTGCACGCAACGCGTCTGCTGCGACTGTTGCGTTTGTCGCTCTTGTCGCCATTGTAGCGGCTGTCGCCATTGTAGCGGCTGTCGCCGTTGTCGCCGTTGTCGCCGTTGTCGCGACTGTCGCCGTTGTGGCAGTTGTCGCCGTTGTGGCAGTTGTCGCCGTTGTCGCCGTTGTCGCCGTTGTCGCCGTTGTCGCCGTTGTCGCCGTTGTCGCCGTTGTGGCTGTTATTGCATCAGGGACGACTGTCGTACAGCTGCAGGAAAATGGGGCCCCTTAGCTCAGCTGGTTAGAGCGTGGTGCTAATAGCCATGGGCACGCCAAGGTCATCGGTTCGATCCCGATAGGGGCCACAGAGGAGCGGAAATCTTGCTGCTTAAGGAGGAGGAGGTGGCACAAGCGAATGTGTATGGGCGGGGATGCTGCTCATGTGCATGACGATGCGGATAAGTGGCAGCTCCAGGTGAAGCAAAAGAACTGAGACGGGCTCTCGCAGCCCATGCTTATTGGTCATTTATGCAGACAAACGCCCAGCATCGACATCCTCATGGCTGGTCAGCAGCAGAGTGGCATGGCTCACACTGCATGACAGTCCAGCTCTAGCTAGCAATGCTACCAGGTGCATGCTGGTCTACGGCGAAACAACGCCACCGGGACATTCATGCCAACCCCAACCCCAAAAAACATGTGCCACAAGCTATAGCTTATGTCGACGCACGTTGGCCACGTGAAGCCACCTAAAAGTGCTGTGAGGGAGCTGTGACACCAAGAATTGCTTGGATGCATTCAACACATAGGGGATCACAGCCGGGAGTGCATAAGCAGCACAGCTCCCATATGTTGAGCTCTCACGTATGCCGGTCATCAGCTGAAATAGATTTGGTACTTTAAAAGAGAGAAGCCAGAGGCCAGCTAGATAGCGGGTGGGTTTCCATCCTCGGTCACTTGCTCGC
>NW_003307689.1:77324-78085 GCF_000143455.1 Volvox carteri f. nagariensis | reverse complement strand
AAATGCCAGCGCCTACTTTCAGCGCGTCATGGACTATGAGCTGGGCAAGGCAGGCCTGGCCGATGTCAGCGTAGCATTCATTGACGACGTACTTATTTGGTCACAGACGCCTGAGGAGCACATCAAGCATGTGGCCGCCGTACTCGACGTGTTGGCAGCCTGTGGGCTCCGTGCCCATCCTGACAAGTCAATTTTCGGCGCTGACGTCATTGAGTACCTGGGTCACAACCTCAGTGCCTTTGGGATCAGTCCTCACCAGGCCAAGGTCGCCGCAATCATGGCTCTTCAGCCTCCCCGCAACGTGTCTGAGCTCCGTACACAGCTGGGTTTCATCAACTACTACCGCTGCTACGTCCCGCAAATGAGCCAGCTCGCAGCGGATCTGAACAAGCTCCTCAAGAAAGGTGAACCGTGGGTCTGGGGTCCCAAGCAGCAAGAGGCGTTTGAAGCCATCAAGACTGCATTCACCAAGGAGGGACTCATCCTGCGTCGCATCGACTACTCCCGCCCGCTAATATTGCACACGGATTTCTCCAATAAAGGCATAGGAGCCGTCCTTGGGCAAGTCGATGACGACGGAAACGAATACATGTGTGCTTGTATCAGCCGCTCGCTTAACAAGCACGAAGCAAACTACAGCAGCTACAAGGGCGAGATGCTGGCCGCCGTGTGGGCTGTGAAGATGTTCCGGCACCACCTGATCGGCGGCCCTCCGTTTAGGCTGATCACCCACCATCAACCACTTCTGTACCTGATGAGCT
>NW_003307689.1:73167-75668 GCF_000143455.1 Volvox carteri f. nagariensis | reverse complement strand
GCATTCCCCCGGGGGGGGTAGGGGTTCGACATCAGAGGGGGTCTGACACGTGCTGCCGTTACACGCACATACCGACACACAGCCGAGGCGTTCAACCGACAGATGAGGCGAAAAGGTGTAGGTAGGTATCCGCTTGTACTGTACTGCATGTGTACGGCACATCAGTGGGATGTACGGCACGCGCCTTTGAGGAAGGCCTCCTCGGCTTGGGCTATTTGCACGCACAACGACACGTGGAGCAGGACGGCGCCACGTACGACAGTACGACGCGTTCTTAAGGCGCTGATGTACAGTTTCCTGTGTGAAAGCCTTGTGGGGGTTGTGCGCTCGAAGTTGCGCCCACGGTTACATTGGCGCCCTCCAGTGGTGGCGAGATGCGGTTTCGGAATTCTTAACAGCAGCTGTATCGTTGTATGCACGATCTCGTTGATGCCGGCCATGCATGCCGTACATACACGCGCTACAAAAATTGCTGTACTACTAAACTCTGTGTGTATCTATTTTTAATTGTCTGCTATTGTTATTACCTGCCGTACTACCTGCCGTACCATCAGTGCGATCATCCAGGATGAAACCAATGCGTCGTTATTTGTGTACGTGTGCATTTATATACGTGTGTTTGTGCGCGTCTGAATGCCTTTATGTAAATTTGTATGCATATGTATGTATGTATGTATTATATTTGTGAGAGGCAACATCGTGCAAACCTGCGAAAGGGCCTCTGGAGCCCTCTGGGTGAAGAGCGGGTGATGGGGGGCCTGATGTGCAGCACCGGAAAAACCGCTACGCACAGCCCCTGTTCCGTACGTCAGTTTGAGGCATGTACGACATGTACAATAGTAAGCCTACGAATTGAGGTACAGGGAAGGAGCTGCAAGCGTGAGGCGTATGTGTGTGCGTGTCCGTAGATGGAGACATGGTTAGTTAACAGGTGGTTATTGTTAGTTAGGACGTCCGCAATCGGTTAGTCAGCGATATATAAAACGGGGGTGATGGTGGGTCGATCATTATAATAAACGCAGCAGTCGGCTCATTTAGGGCGAAGTGGCAGCAGCACGAGGAGGAGGGCGAGGGCGAGGTGGACTGTAATATGTACACACATATAATCCACAATACACGCATACAGGAATGGAAGGTAACTGCAGGCCGGCTGCCATGGGGTGGTGGTGGTGGTGGTGGTGGGGGTGGTGATTGTGGTGATGCCTGGAAGCCGGAGATGATGTCGACTTTACAATCATGGCGCAGAATGCAGACCTGCAAGTACGTACATACGTACATACATAAATGTATACACCCTTTATTCACGACGCGGCTTGTCATACGCATATATAAAGCGATTTGCTATCGTACATGCGGGGCACTCCTCTTTTTGCTCAAATTCGAAGTATTGGAATTTGCGAATGCATGCATCGCATGCTATGTATTGCGAATACCGGTAACTGGCATCGGCACCGTTAACACCGTATTAAACCGGTTTGCTGACTTTGGACTTTACGACCCATGGGCCATGTCCCTTTAAAATAGTGAAAATCACAAAATCGACATGTCCTAGTCATTAACCGTTAGCGCTAACGGTCGGTCGGTCATTGAAGTGCTGCTTGTTTATTTCCTAGGGTTGTCAGGACGCGTCTTGCGTCTTGGCATCTTTCAAAGGTTGATCCGTCGTCGCAAGAGTCTCCTAATCGGAAAAGAGAGAGGGGAAGACAGAGGGATAAGCGTATGCGAAAGGAGATGCGCGCGGCGTCTGGCGCGCGTGCGCGAGCGAGAGGGTGTGAGTCGTAGCAAGGGCGAGGGGGATGGAGGAAGCGAGAGCGTGAGAGGAGTGTTGGTGGAACATCAGGTCCCATTCTGATGTGGGAAGCAGGTGGTGCTGGTGGTGTCATAGATGTCGTTAATTGTCGGCGCATTGCCGAGCGCTTTGGTGGTGTCAGTGATCTGTTGCGGAGGATGAGAGGGAAGGGAACGGAGGGACACAGGAGTCAAAGAGCCAGATGTGTGTGTGTGCGTGTGCCTGTGTGTGTGTGTGCGTGTGTGTTGATTAACCGCGACACGGGAGCGGGCCAACATGTGTGCACGAATGCGAGCTCCGTAGTCGAGCGACGTATACTAGTGCCTTTTCCAGTAAATAAACCGTGGAGGATTCTCCAACAAGATGCGTAGATGGTATCCAGAGCCCATAGAAGTGCGCGGCGCTGTGGGCAACTGCGTGTGTGTGTGTGTGTGTGCGTGTGCGTGTGTGTTTTTAACATCTGAGCCGCGATATGAGAACCTGATGCCCGAGTTGTATCGATGTGAGCTCCGTGAAAAGCTTTTCCGTAAATTACTGTAGACATAGCTGCTTGAACATTCCTCTTCACAAAATCCCTCAGGATGCTTCCCTGGGGCAGGTTGAGGGCAGGATCAGCCGGGGGGCTTACAACCAAGCTGGTAAGAAAGGTTGTGACCTTGCTGGCCCAACATTCTGTGTTGCGGCCAAGTGCAGGTCAGCGACAAAAGCTCGT
>NW_003307689.1:72135-72971 GCF_000143455.1 Volvox carteri f. nagariensis | reverse complement strand
GCCGTCGTAGAAAAGTTCGGGGAATACCGTGCGAATGGGTGGAGTGTGTGCGTACGGCGTTCGTGTGCGTGTGCGTGTTTCACAAACGACGTTCATGTCAAACCCGCGCCGCCTCCGCTTCCACGTCCTCAGGTCTGTTGCCTATTTGGGAAATGCCGCCGGGCTGCCAGCGGCGCCTGGTTTGGGTCTGATGGATCCAGATCACGTGCTACATCGGATCTTTGCCTACGACCCGCCAGCGCTGGACAGTTTGTGGGATGCCGTACGAGCCGGCAAGACGTGGAGCGGTCTCGTCTGCATGCCGTCACACCTAGATCTCCGGGGCCTGCGGGACGCCGCCAGCGCCGCCGCCACGTCCACGTCACCATGCGCCGGCCAACGCGCCCTCAGTGCGGCCGCCGACGCCACCGCTGCCGTCGTCCCCGAAAGCATGCCATGGAGCCAGGGGCTTTTGTACGGCGGCGGTGGCAGCGGTGGAGTCGGTGGCGGCGCCGCCGCCGATACGGACGTCGTGGGCTTGCTGCTACAGCAGCTGCAGCGGCACGGGAGCGGCACGGGCTCGCGGGTCGTTGGCGGCGCGACGGCGGCTACAGCTACGTGCGCCTCGGCGGCGGCGGTTGCTGTACCTGTCGGCTCTGGACGAGGNGGTGGGGGAGAGGAGCACAGCTGTCGTTACCGCGGCCGCCGCTGGCTGTGGCAGCGGCGACAGCGGTGGCGGCGGCGGCGGGGGTTCCTGGGGATTCGGCTGGGTATCGCATCTGCCGTCCGCCAGCTTGCCATCGCCACAGGCGCCGCCGGCCGAATGCATCACCATCGCCGCCGGTTCACTCTCTCCT
>NW_003307689.1:71236-72085 GCF_000143455.1 Volvox carteri f. nagariensis | reverse complement strand
CGCGCAGAATGCAGACCTGCAAGTACGTACATACGTACATACATAAATGTATACACCCTTTATTCACGACGCGGCTTGTCATACGCATATATAAAGCGATTTGCTATCGTACATGCGGGGCACTCCTCTTTTTGCTCAAATTCGAAGTATTGGAATTTGCGAATGCATGCATCGCATGCTATGTATTGCGAATACCGGTAACTGGCATCGGCAACCGTTAACAACCGTATTAAACCGGTTTGCTGACTTTGGACTTTACGACCCATGGGCCATGTCCCTTTAAAATAGTGAAAATCACAAAATCGACATGTCCTAGTCATTAACCGTTAGCGCTAACGGTCGGTCGGTCATTGAAGTGCTGCTTGTTTATTTCCTAGGGTTGTCAGGACGCGTCTTGCGTCTTGGCATCTTTCAAAGGTTGATCCGTCGTCGCAAGAGTCTCCTAATCGGAAAAGAGAGAGGGGAAGACAGAGGGATAAGCGTATGCGAAAGGAGATGCGCGCGGCGTCTGGCGCGCGTGCGCGAGCGAGAGGGTGTGAGTCGTAGCAAGGGCGAGGGGGATGGAGGAAGCGAGAGCGTGAGAGGAGTGTTGGTGGAACATCAGGTCCCATTCTGATGTGGGAAGCAGGTGGTGCTGGTGGTGTCATAGATGTCGTTAATTGTCGGCGCATTGCCGAGCGCTTTGGTGGTGTCAGTGGTCTGTTGCGGAGGATGAGAGGGAAGGGAACGGAGGGACACAGGAGTCAAAGAGCCAGATGTGTGTGTGTGCGTGTGCCTGTGTGTGTGTGTGCGTGTGTGTTGATTAACCGCGACACGGGAGCGGGCCAACATGTGTGCACGAATGCGAGC
>NW_003307689.1:42779-44871 GCF_000143455.1 Volvox carteri f. nagariensis | reverse complement strand
ACAATCTCTACCCACCACCCAAGGTGTCTTCAAAGCCGCGCCCTGCTGCTGCAACACTTCAAGGGTCAACAGCAACAGCAGCACACCAACCCAGTGAGTTGGTGCTCCGTTTGAACATAGACGGGCCTGTGTTAAAAAGGGTTATGGCGGCAATTAGTGAGGTCGATGAAGCGACCTGTGAGAATACGTCTCACTCCAAGGAGGGCTTGTCTGGGGTGCCTCAGCCATCTCCAGCCCCTCAGCAGCAGCATCTAGCAGCTGCCCAGGTTCCAGCCCTATCGCAGCCTACCGTTCAAACTGCAGCACTCAGCATGCAGGCCCCCGGGCCGCTGAGTGTTGCTGGCTGCACTTCTCAGCCAGTGCTGCGTGAGATGCCTTCTGGAGTGCCATACTGTGTTTCAGGGGTAACTGGAGCACCACCCAGAAGCATACAGGAGATAAACAGCGTCGAGCTGCAGCAACTGCTTCTCAGCAACCGTCCTGCAGCCGACTACTTCGCACGAAAGCAGCTCATGTTTTATTTTCCACAAGGTGCACTACGGTTCAATGGCCATGAACACCCCGAGTTTCGGAGCCTCCGTGACCACTGCGCAGACGTAAATCTCATAACACAGCGCGCCATGCAGTGGCTGGGTTTGGTACTCGTGCCCACTCGCACGCACCTAGATACGTCCGCCAGTGTCGACGCCAAGCTTTTGGGGGAAATTGACACGAGGGGAGTGCAAGTGACAATGCTTCCGGGCACGATACACGAGTTCAAGCTCAACCTCACTCAGACACTGGTGGTTGAGAACACGCCTCTGTTCGATTTCTTGGTGGGCAACGAGCAAATGCTACCTGTCGCGGACGCCATCACCCAGTATCCGACAGCGCAGCTCCACCTGTTTCCCAATGTCATCGAGAGTCCGGACTACACAATTAGCATCTCCATGACACCTGCTCTGCGGTCCGCCGCACGAGCAGTGTTTTTTTTTTCGTTTGGGGCCTAATACCCTAGAGTAATAAACTGGGTGTTTCTTGCGGTTACAATTCCTTTTTGTATAGTCGCTGGGGGGGGCTGCGCCCCCCCCAGACCCCCCCTCAAAGGCTGTACGGTGTGCTGCGCGGAGCCACTTTGACTGTCCATAAACGTCGTGAGCACGCGAAGGCAAAGTTATATATATGTACACTGTCGGCACCATCAACACCACTGCATTGCACCAGCCGCCGACTTCGCTCAAATCGCTGGATTCACTGACTTCAAGAGCGGCAACTACGAAGTGCCTATCCTTGTCTTCTGTATTATCTAATTCTTCTTCTAAATGGTTGGGGCATTGCGTCTGCGGACTTTCTGAGCCCTTTGCTTTGGTCAAGAATGAACGAATGCCCCGTTGACCTAAGTTGAATGCAACAGCGGGCCGTCTCATGGTGATATCATCAAATATTTTAATATAAATAGTGTATAAGCTCCAGATGTTCAGCTTTATCTGTGCAGAAGGCATTTGGGGCGACTTATGGCCGAAGTAATGAACCAGTACGGCCAACTGACCAATTATTCCATTTCTTCCAGGCTCAGACCCCCATTTATTCCCAAAAAAGTAATATATTACCAAAAAAATAAACACTGCGCACGAGGGGTCACAGCTAGCCTTCGTTCAACAGCTTTCTGTACCAGGGCCAGCTCTCTTCCCAGCGATATGTCAACAGAGCTGGGGGGGGATGTGTTAGCAACGATAGTCAGCAACCCGTTCAATCAGCCAGCACAACTGTACAGTGTGCATGTGTTAGTCCCTGCAATCACGCCAGCACCCCTACGGCTGCCTCTACCCAGGCATCAGAGCACCGGTTGGGAAAGGAAGCAGGTCAGCACAACGCAACACATGCGGCACCTCAGTCTGCCAGAACACCCAGGTCAGCCTTGGTGCGGGCAGCATCAGCAATCATAACTACGGTCACCAGCGTTACATCAGCAGCTACCAGTACCGTAGCAGCTACGATTGGAGCTGTAGCAACTGCGGCCACTCCCGTGGTCGTAACACACCAGGAGCCCTTGCCACCGCCCCGGCGAAGCGGCAAGAGGAAACGGGCTAAGGCCCTACGCACAAGAAGCATC
>NW_003307689.1:41315-42729 GCF_000143455.1 Volvox carteri f. nagariensis | reverse complement strand
AGCCAACTGCCGAAACTCCACCCACATTGGCGCCACCCGGCTGGGAGCCACCTCTTAAAGCGCTCCAGGTGCTGTTCCAAGCTAACAAAGAGCAGGCACAGCAGAATCGCGAGCATGGCGCTGCACCACGCCAGCACCGAGCAGTGGCTGTCGGTGCTGTGCACCATGATGAGGAGGACACCGAGGATGATGAGGAGGTGTACGTGCCGCACCGGCGCAACGCCAACGTGTCCTTCAACCGCAGCGTCCAGCCTCCAGGCATAGTCTCTGAGACAATCAATGAGGTGGCGGCATCCGTGCACGCCACTCTCACGCATCAAGCTACTCCGGTGTCCTTCCAACCCAGGGAGATCAGCAACAATCTCTACCCACCACCCAAGGTGTCTTCAAAGCCGCGCCCTGCTGCTGCAACACTTCAAGGGTCAACAGCAACAGCAGCACACCAACCCAGTGAGTTGGTGCTCCGTTTGAACATAGACGGGCCTGTGTTAAAAAGGGTTATGGCGGCAATTAGTGAGGTCGATGAAGCGACCTGTGAGAATACGTCTCACTCCAAGGAGGGCTTGTCTGGGGTGCCTCAGCCATCTCCAGCCCCTCAGCAGCAGCATCTAGCAGCTGCCCAGGTTCCAGCCCTATCGCAGCCTACCGTTCAAACTGCAGCACTCAGCATGCAGGCCCCCGGGCCGCTGAGTGTTGCTGGCTGCACTTCTCAGCCAGTGCTGCGTGAGATGCCTTCTGGAGTGCCATACTGTGTTTCAGGGGTAACTGGAGCACCACCCAGAAGCATACAGGAGATAAACAGCGTCGAGCTGCAGCAACTGCTTCTCAGCAACCGTCCTGCAGCCGACTACTTCGCACGAAAGCAGCTCATGTTTTATTTTCCACAAGGTGCACTACGGTTCAATGGCCATGAACACCCCGAGTTTCGGAGCCTCCGTGACCACTGCGCAGACGTAAATCTCATAACACAGCGCGCCATGCAGTGGCTGGGTTTGGTACTCGTGCCCACTCGCACGCACCTAGATACGTCCGCCAGTGTCGACGCCAAGCTTTTGGGGGAAATTGACACGAGGGGAGTGCAAGTGACAATGCTTCCGGGCACGATACACGAGTTCAAGCTCAACCTCACTCAGACACTGGTGGTTGAGAACACGCCTCTGTTCGATTTCTTGGTGGGCAACGAGCAAATGCTACCTGTCGCGGACGCCATCACCCAGTATCCGACAGCGCAGCTCCACCTGTTTCCCAATGTCATCGAGAGTCCGGACTACACAATTAGCATCTCCATGACACCTGCTCTGCGGTCCGCCGCACGAGCAGTGTTTTTTTTTTCGTTTGGGGCCTAATACCCTAGAGTAATAAACTGGGTGTTTCTTGCGGTTACAATTCCTTTTTGTATAGTCGCTGGGGGGGG
>NW_003307689.1:30982-41216 GCF_000143455.1 Volvox carteri f. nagariensis | reverse complement strand
GCTGTACGGTGTGCTGCGCGGAGCCACTTTGACTGTCCATAAACGTCGTGAGCACGCGAAGGCAAAGTTATATATATGTACACTGTCGGCACCATCAACACCACTGCATTGCACCAGCCGCCGACTTCGCTCAAATCGCTGGATTCACTGACTTCAAGAGCGGCAACTACGAAGTGCCTATCCTTGTCTTCTGTATTATCTAATTCTTCTTCTAAATGGTTGGGGCATTGCGTCTGCGGACTTTCTGAGCCCTTTGCTTTGGTCAAGAATGAACGAATGCCCCGTTGACCTAAGTTGAATGCAACAGCGGGCCGTCTCATGGTGATATCATCAAATATTTTAATATAAATAGTGTATAAGCTCCAGATGTTCAGCTTTATCTGTGCAGAAGGCATTTGGGGCGACTTATGGCCGAAGTAATGAACCAGTACGGCCAACTGACCAATTATTCCATTTCTTCCAGGCTCAGACCCCCATTTATTCCCAAAAAAGTAATATATTACCAAAAAAATAAACACTGCGCACGAGGGGTCACAGCTAGCCTTCGTTCAACAGCTTTCTGTACCAGGGCCAGCTCTCTTCCCAGCGATATGTCAACAGAGCTGGGGGGGGATGTGTTAGCAACGATAGTCAGCAACCCGTTCAATCAGCCAGCACAACTGTACAGTGTGCATGTGTTAGTCCCTGCAATCACGCCAGCACCCCTACGGCTGCCTCTACCCAGGCATCAGAGCACCGGTTGGGAAAGGAAGCAGGTCAGCACAACGCAACACATGCGGCACCTCAGTCTGCCAGAACACCCAGGTCAGCCTTGGTGCGGGCAGCATCAGCAATCATAACTACGGTCACCAGCGTTACATCAGCAGCTACCAGTACCGTAGCAGCTACGATTGGAGCTGTAGCAACTGCGGCCACTCCCGTGGTCGTAACACACCAGGAGCCCTTGCCACCGCCCCGGCGAAGCGGCAAGAGGAAACGGGCTAAGGCCCTACGCACAAGAAGCATCAGTGTCACCAAGCGCACATGGACAAGCCTTGCAGCGCTCAGCATGCTGGCAACGCTCCTGCTCTCTCTCGCTGCAGGCGCAGGCGCCATGCAGGGCAAGTCGTTCGGTGCCTCAGGGGTAAAAATTGCCACACAAGCCCTTTCCACAGGGGGGCTGCTCCTGAGCGCAGCCAGCTGGGTGCCTGAATCCGTTGGTACGTCTACAACGCGCTCAGGCGCACGACACCACGACGGGTTTGACTACAACGGCTGGGGAAGGGAAAGCTACAGCCCAGCCGCTTCACTTGCCAGTGTATCCTCCTTTACGCCTGAAGGCAACATGGCAGCAACAGCCTATGAGCGCTACCAAAAGGATCCTGATGGAGGATGGATTTGGGGCAATAGCATCAGCATGAACAATGAAACCAATGATGCTCTCAGGGCCGTCGTACGCGCCCGCAAGCGTACGGCATTCGCCTACAGCATGGAGGACCTGCCTGGCTATCATGGTGATTTGGGGCCCTTTAGGCTGGATCTGGACACCGACAAACCGATTGTCCAGCCTCCTCGACGCTATAGCCCCAAGGAGCGCGAGGTAATCGCCGAAAAGACAGCCGAGCTTGTTAAAGCGGGCATTGTCAAGGAATACCAGGGACCGACAGCCTGCGCCGTCAACCCAGTCGTCGCCGCCAAGAAGGATCCCGACACTGGCTTATGGACCGACTACCGCATGGCACAGGACTATCGCCCTGTCAACACGCATACACTACAGGACAAGTATGGGCTGCATCGTCCCGAGGAGATTTTCCAGCGCGTAGGCAAAGCTACTATTTTCTCCAAGTTGGACCTACGGCAGGGGTTTTTGCAGATCCCCATAGCGCCTGAGCATCAGGCTCGCACCTCGTACTGGGTCTCCAACAAGCTCATGGCCTACACACGAATGCCGTATGGACTCAAAAATGCCAGCGCCTACTTTCAGCGCGTCATGGACTATGAGCTGGGCAAGGCAGGCCTGGCCGATGTCAGCGTAGCATTCATTGACGACGTACTTATTTGGTCACAGACGCCTGAGGAGCACATCAAGCATGTGGCCGCCGTACTCGACGTGTTGGCAGCCTGTGGGCTCCGTGCCCATCCTGACAAGTCAATTTTCGGCGCTGACGTCATTGAGTACCTGGGTCACAACCTCAGTGCCTTTGGGATCAGTCCTCACCAGGCCAAGGTCGCCGCAATCATGGCTCTTCAGCCTCCCCGCAACGTGTCTGAGCTCCGTACACAGCTGGGTTTCATCAACTACTACCGCTGCTACGTCCCGCAAATGAGCCAGCTCGCAGCGGATCTGAACAAGCTCCTCAAGAAAGGTGAACCGTGGGTCTGGGGTCCCAAGCAGCAAGAGGCGTTTGAAGCCATCAAGACTGCATTCACCAAGGAGGGACTCATCCTGCGTCGCATCGACTACTCCCGCCCGCTAATATTGCACACGGATTTCTCCAATAAAGGCATAGGAGCCGTCCTTGGGCAAGTCGATGACGACGGAAACGAATACATGTGTGCTTGTATCAGCCGCTCGCTTAACAAGCACGAAGCAAACTACAGCAGCTACAAGGGCGAGATGCTGGCCGCCGTGTGGGCTGTGAAGATGTTCCGGCACCACCTGATCGGCGGCCCTCCGTTTAGGCTGATCACAGACCATCAACCACTTCTGTACCTGATGAGCTCGGAGGGGCTTACAGGACAATATGCACGCTTTGCACTAGCGTTGCAGGAATATAATTTTGTCATTGAGCATCGGCCGGGAATTAAGCATCAGAACGCGGACACCCTGTCCCGCAACCCCGCGCCAAGCAAGGCTGACAACACTGGCGCCCGGCTTGATGAGGATGAGGAAGTCGGGGAGGCCGCACTTCTCACCCCGGCCTTCGCTGCTGCATCCGTGCGGGCAGCGTGGGCTGACCATCAGCTGGCGAGCGCCACTATCCATACAGCGGCATCCGTTGCCCCATTCAGTGACACCTTCTGCCCCAGCCCGGACGAGAATCTCTGCGGATGGAACGGTTGGTGTTTTGAGTCGCTTGAGCCGCCTCCCGAGGCCGAAGATGCTCAGCGAGTCGCAGCCCGGACCCAGCTGCAAAGCCTCGCAACTGAGTGGCTGTCCGCTGCAAAACGTTCCGGTGGGATCAGTCCCTCGGTGCCTACAGACCGTGACACCCTGAAGGTTTCAGTGGGAGCCCAGTTCTTCCCACTGGCCACACAGAAAGGAGTCACACTTTATGAGCCGCTAGGCGGCATGTGCGCGGGCCTTGAGGCCTGTCTGCGCAATGGAATTAGGGTCAACAAGTATCTTTACTCGGACATAGACCAGCATGCAAGGATGGTGGCCGCCGTGCGATTGCCAGCACTCAGCGCTGCCTATCCCCAGTTATTTCCGCTCTCAGCATGGAGCGATACATTTATAGCACTGTCTCAGGACGTCCGGCAAGTCACAGGTCCGGAGCTTAGGTTGGCAGGAGCTCAGGAGGGTAGCCTGTGGTTGGTTATCGCGTTCTGGAACGCTCAGTCAGCTGACGCAGTGCCAAAGGTTCTCAGCGTGATAAACGAGCTTCAGGCGCTCGTTCCTTCACCTCGACCGGCCTGCATACTTGGCTGCACGTCCCTACCGCTTTCAGCCCAAACACCCGAGTCCGAAACAGCCGAGAAGGATGCTGACAAGATGTTTGGGAAAGCCACCCTTATCGATGCTGCACGCTTTGGCTCGTATTCACACTGTCTTTACCAGTGTTGGAGTAACCTCGCGTCGCCCGAGGAGTTCACCTGTGTCGTGCAGTCTGCAATCCGGCCCGCCGGTAGACAACTCCAAGACGTGCTTAGCAGTGAGCATTCAGCACCCATCTCCGCGCGTCAGATGCGCGATCCGTACTACCCCTGTAACCATGCTGGAAAGCCCGTCCGCGCGCTTTATCCAGGCTCAGTGGGGCAGTGTGGCTCGGATGTTGTGGGGAGTATCGCCACTCCGTTGTACAACAGTATTACAGCTCAGTACGATTCCCTGTATCCCGGGGAATGTGACCTCGTGTTGGGTTATGAGACAGGGGCGTCAGCCGCTCCTGGCCTGACAGATCATGCTCGTCTCTCTGTGCTGGCCAACGCAACTGATCAGGTACTCATATCCAGTGTTGTTGCAATCCTGCGCGCCCTGGCGCAAGATGCCAAAGCGCAAGCCTTTGCCGCAGCATCGTGCCGATCCGTCGTGCACGAGCGTGCTTACATCTCACAAGGGCTTGCCGAGAGCGTGGCCTCTCACCCTTTTAGTGACATGGGTGGGGCCTCTATGGCGCTGGCCGCGCATGCTCAAGATCAGACTCTCAGTCCCGATGCCCGGCGTCAGGATATTTGGGACGACGAAATCACTATTTGTCTTCTTCGCTCAGGCGAATGTCCACCTGGCACCGACCTGGCGGAGCAAAAGCGTTGTGCTCAGCGCGCACGCAAGTACCGTTTCCAAGGAGAGACACTTTATCGCATCGAGAACGACGGCAAGCCACGCGTCGTTCCCAAGCCTGGTGACCGCACTGACATCATCAAGCGCACCCACGAGCAGGCTGGTCACTTCGGGGTGCGGCGCACGACTGCGCTGCTTCTCACCAGCTACTGGTGGCAGGGCATGCACGACGATGTGGCTTCGGTGGTACGTCACTGCGCAGCCTGCGATCGTGTCAACACCAGCTTTTCAGCCAGGGCGCTGGAGCTCAACCCGCTGCCAATATCGGGTTTATTCTACCGCTGGGGTGTGGACCTGTGTGGGCCGTTCAAGAAGACCCCCAGGGGTTTTACCTACGTAATGATTTGTGTGGAGCATTTTTCTAAGTACGTGGTTCTCATTCCGCTGCCTGACAAGCATGCTGAGCAGACAGCGTTCGCCTTCCAGCACCACATTTTGGGCCGTTATGGGGCCTGTGCTGAGGTGTGTACAGATCAGGGCAGTGAGTGGAAAGCTGAGTTTGCGCAATTGCTGATTGATTCGTTGATAGATCATCGTCAGACCTCAGCGAACCACCCGCAAGCCAACGGACTGGCAGAGCGTGCTGTTCAGACTTGCAAAAACGCGCTCCGGCGCATTGCACATGCTGGCGGTGGAGTTGAGGAGTGGGACAAGCATCTGCCGTACGTCATGCTGGGCTACAACTGCTCCGTGCAGTCAGCATCGCGTGTTACGCCGTACCACGTCATGCACGCCGTGGAGCCCACCATTCCACCGGCGATTAAGCAGCGTTTTGAAAGCGACGTGAGTTTGGATGACCCAGAGGCGGCGGCAAGGTCTATTATGCAACGTGCTGCCGCTCTTCGTCGACATATGGCCGTGGCGGGCGGCAACCTACTCATTGCGCAGCATCGTGACACTCTTCAGTATGCGCGCATGAGGGGCGGAGCCGTTTTGCCGCGTTTGCGTCGTTTTGAGATGGGTGACTACGTGTATTATCGGAATACCTCCGCTCGCGCCAGTTTGGATCCTCATGCCAAGCCGGATATTCTGCGGGTTACTGAGGTGAGGCCCTCCGGGGTGTTGGTGCTAGAGGGACGCTGTGGCAGCACGCTTACTGCCCATGTCAGTCACTGTGCGCCCTGTCATTTGCCCATCGATGATCACGTGGTCGACCCGCGATTGGCTAGGCCATCTCCAGGGCATCCCTGTGAGGTGTGCAGATTTCCTGATGGTGAAGAATGGATGTTGTTATGTGATGCGTGCGGCACTGGATGGCACACTTATTGTCTTAAGCCGCCTTTGAAGGAGATACCGGAGGGCGCATGGATTTGCTCAAAGTGTGAGTCGAAAGGAGTTAGTGCTGAAGCTTTGGAAGGGAAGTCGTCCGAACCTGCGCGGGGTGCAGCTCCCGAGCCACCCAAGTACCTGCGCGACCTTCAAGGTGTGGCTGTTATGAGGGAGTCTAAAGGAAGAGGGCGCCGCACCACCCGGTCGCTGGGTGTAGCATCGTATGCTGGCCGCAGGGGAAGGTCCCACGTGTTTCAGGTGGTGTACGACAACGGAGACGTTGAGGTGGTTAGTGTGAGCGAGTTGCGCAATCGTGTAGCCCCCACACGCCCCTCTGCCAAGAAAGCGATGGCGGGAATCTCTGAGGCCAAGGAGCATCCGTGCTCGGGCCCGTTCGAGCTTCACACGATTAAGGGGGTCAGCCAAGCTTTGGCCCGTGTGATGCCGGGAGAGCACAGTCCAAGCAAAGTAAAGGCATTGGTGACCGCCGGATGCAAGGGTATCATGATTAGAGATCCTGTGAGGGCTGAGGATGTCAGCGTTCTAACGCAAGCCGTCGCAGTTGGTTGTGTGGGATCAGTGTTTGTTCCCTGGAAGTGGGATGAGAAGGCAATGCAGCAGTTGCGGGAGGGTGCCTGCACCGTTCGGTATATGCCCAATAAGGCAACCCTCTACGCGGCCCATCCGCAAAGTTTTGCAAAGGCTCGTTCTGATGGAGTCGCCATGCCAATCATAGGGTTGGATATCTCTGAGGAGGTGATGGATGTGGTGTTGCCGGTGGCATGTCAGCATGCTGATGTAGCTGTCATCGCTGCTGTGCCTCGCACTTATATCACGCAGGCGGATCCGGCACGTTTGCATTGGCTCCGTGCTGTGCAACGGGACGACCGTTTGAGTATTTTGGAAGTAGGAACTAAGTTTTGGTTGGTTGTGTTCAGCAATGCTATGTGGAAGCGCGCCCTGGTTAAGGACACAACGCGCGCCGTTCAGTTACTTTAGTGCCTTTTTGAGTGGTGTACCGCCAGCTCACCTAGCGCAATCCGCGCATGAGCTGGGGGGGGGAGTGATCCATCCGCATTTCTTATGTCTGTTAGCACGTCATATGGCGTGACAGCTGTCACGCCAAAACATCTGGAGCGCACAAATTACGTGCCACGACCGAGTTAGTCGCTATCCGCAGGTGGCTAAGCCAACCGAAGGTAGTCAGGCGAACCGCGTATTGATTTAATTGAGACTTTGAGTGTTGCCTGACTAGCGTATAAGGCGCTTTCCGTTGTGATTTGAGGATGTTAGGTTGTCGTTCATCTGTCGTTAGTCGGATGAGCGTTACGCATCCAGGGTAGGGCCGGGTGTGATAAGGCCCGGCGTGGATCAGTCGGTACTTCGCCATAAATGCGAGTGCGAAGAGGCCAAACATTTGTCGTTTGGCTCTCGAAGCAACTCTTCGTGAGCGTATAGACCATTATATTATTGAAGATAATATAATTATAGGAGGGTTGATAGGACTGTTTTGGTGTAAGAACACTGCAATCCTACCCTACCTCGACACGCGCATCAGAGCAGGATAGACAGAGAGTGTACACACAGCATTCCATAAGGTCCGCCCTTAGTGCTCCTACCTCTAGGCTCGACAGGGATCCGTTCCCAGCCCGTCCTCGCCTACTGCGATCGCGCAAATCAAGGTGCTTGAATGTAAATGCTCGTCGCTCCGTACCGGACTAGCGTGAAGTGGGCCTTTGCGTCCAGCCTTACACCCGATCCCAATGTTTAATCAGGCCACACCACATCCCAATGCGCTTAATGGGTGGGTGGGAGGGTCTTCGGCTGGTCCGCAAGTTTTAAGCCTTGGGTCCGGAGCGGCGGTAAGATGCTTGCATTTATGACAGGGAAAATAATTGGCTACTCTTGCGTCTTACTGCGGTCTCCAATGCGCGTGGGCGATTTACGCCCTGTTCATCTGCCTACTTGCATCGCGGCTGATCTCCTTCTCCTTAGGTTTAGATTAATTAGATGTAAACCACTGATTCCCGGTTGTCCTGAATGTGCGATCATTCTGATGCGTTTCCGTACCGCTGTCGTGCCCAGGTCGATGGCTTTGCCTTTCTTGGCACTGACGCGACTAGCTCCGCGCAGCCTTCCTTTGTTCCTGGATGGGGCTTACGTGGCGTGGTGAGGTGTCGCCGAGCTATTGTGTTGTCCTTTGCGCTTGCGATAGACGGCCCGTCTCCCCGCAGGTCCCTCTTCGCACTGGCGGCCTCGGCCTTCAGGGGGGTCCGCTTTCCTTGGTTGGATTGTCGGCTCCATCTCTCGAGTCTCCGCCTTTGGCGCCTTCTGTGGGTTATCCGTTTGCTGCCCCCTGTTCTGTGTGCAATGTTGGCTGATTATCGTGTCTCGCTTGCCGTAGGAGTTCTTTCTTGGCCCTGGGGTTGTCACCGGCGCCGCCGCCGGATCCGCTGGGCCCCCCGTTAGCCGGCCTTTCCCGCTGGGCGTTCCTGCCCAGGTTGGCAGAGAAGTCCTTTGGCTGCTGACCCTGCTCTAGCGCTCTCATAAGCGATTCTCTCGGACTGCAGGCACCTGCCCCCTTGGGTGTGGCTCGCGGTCGCCTAGACCAGGTTATCGCTCGGCTCCGCCCTTCGCCCCTCATTTCAGCCGCGGATCAAGAAGCGTCTTACCAGCGGGGTCTGGCCGCGGCCAACCAGATGCTCCTTGGTGCCCTAGCCTCTTCTACGGTGTCCCGCCAGGATGGTGCCGTCACCGAGTTCCTGAGTTGGCTTTCCAGCCATGGTCGTGGTCGGGACTGGTGGAATTGTACGCCAGACGACGTGCTCGTCTATATGACGGTTTGGTGGCTGCCCCGGCATCAGGGCCGAAGTGGTGGCCCCGTTGGGCCTGCCGCCGTTAAGTCCCACCTGTCCTGCCTGAGTGGTTTCTTCAGCCGTGCGGGCCGGGGTGGTCGATTCGACGTCTCCACCGGCCAATGCAACCCTTGCGATTGCTTCTGGGTTGAGGATTTCCGCGCGTCGTATAAGCGGCCCAAGGTCGCGGGGGGTACCCCGAGGTTTCGGCAGTACCCTTGTCTTATGACAAGTACCGTGCTCTCGTGGGTTACTTGTGGTCGCAGGTGGTGGTGACTGATGAAGCTTTGCCCCGACTGGTCTTCCTGCGGGACCTGTTGTGCGTGCTTCTCCTGTGGCAGACTGCCCAGAGGGGTCACGATATCGGGAAGCTGGGGGTGGGTGACTTCGTCGAACCTTCGCAGCCCGACCGGCCGTACTCTGGGTTCCCGCTACCTCCGCCATGGTCCTGGGGTCCTGGTGGATGTCCTACCCTCTGCTTCCGTCAGCGGGGAACTAAGACCTATCGGCTGGTGCGTGGCCCCGCGGTGCTGCTGCGGCCCAACAGTGAGGACCCCCCTTTCTGCATTCCGCGTACTCTGGCTTTTTACATGTGGTCTTGTGCCCAGCCTGGTGCCCCCCCTGGGAGCGCTGTCCAAGACACGCTGTTTCGCCCGCTGACGGCTGACCAGCGGGCTTTCAAGGCGGAAGCGCTGCAGAGCGCCACTCTTGCCGCGCGGTTACGGCTACACCTGCGGGCTGCTCAGTTGTACGACGGGGAAACTGTGCACAGTTTCCGCCGTGGTGCCCTGCAGGCCGCTGCGTCGGCCGGTGCGGGAGTTCCCGCCCTGATGGAGTTCAGTCAGCTTCGGACTCCGGCGGTGCTGGAGCGATACCTTGATCCTCATCGTCACGACCGCAATGTGCGGCCCCGCAACTGAGTGCCTGCTTCTCGCCTTAGCGGGTCCTGCGATTGCTAGGGCGATTTACTTTAGAAGCCGGGGTCTCAGGGCGTTACCTCTAGGGGGGTTGGTTGTGTGGTCTTGTCGCTCGCCCCACCCCAAACTACACCAGGGGGGGGAAAGGGAGGGGTGTAGTTTGGCTGGCTCTTGGTTGTCTCTACTCGCTACCTTAGCGAAGAGACGTTAAAATGATATTGAGAGAGAGGGACTGAGTTGTGCAGATGCTCGGTATGTTGGAGTTCACTTGCTGTCGTACCACCGTTGTTGCGAGCATTTAAGTCTCTGTAAGTGCTTGAATGTAAATGCTCGTCGCTCCGTACCGGACTAGCGTGAAGTGGGCCTTTGCGTCCAGCCTTACACCCGATCCCAATGTTTAATCAGGCCACACCACATCCCAGCCACACCGCCTTGCGGCTCGCCTGCCAGTCTCAGTCTAGCCACGTCTCTGGCTTCTTTGGGTCCTCGCTTTCTATCAGCTCCGTCGTACTCTCGGCCTAGTCGGGCCTTGCCCTTACCACAGAATGTACACTACTTCGACCGCATAACTCGGGGCCTTCGGTTTTCTCTCCGCACCGCCCGGGACCTGGGGCCCCGGCCTGAAAAGGGTGGGGCTGTGTGGCAGACGCCTCCGTGCCTTGATGGGTAGCGTTGCCAGTCTAGCTCTCCACCATCGGGCCAAACAGGTG
>NW_003307689.1:28517-30932 GCF_000143455.1 Volvox carteri f. nagariensis | reverse complement strand
GACTGCCCAGAGGGGTCACGATATCGGGAAGCTGGGGGTGGGTGACTTCGTCGAACCTTCGCAGCCCGACCGGCCGTACTCTGGGTTCCCGCTACCTCCGCCATGGTCCTGGGGTCCTGGTGGATGTCCTACCCTCTGCTTCCGTCAGCGGGGAACTAAGACCTATCGGCTGGTGCGTGGCCCCGCGGTGCTGCTGCGGCCCAACAGTGAGGACCCCCCTTTCTGCATTCCGCGTACTCTGGCTTTTTACATGTGGTCTTGTGCCCAGCCTGGTGCCCCCCCTGGGAGCGCTGTCCAAGACACGCTGTTTCGCCCGCTGACGGCTGACCAGCGGGCTTTCAAGGCGGAAGCGCTGCAGAGCGCCACTCTTGCCGCGCGGTTACGGCTACACCTGCGGGCTGCTCAGTTGTACGACGGGGAAACTGTGCACAGTTTCCGCCGTGGTGCCCTGCAGGCCGCTGCGTCGGCCGGTGCGGGAGTTCCCGCCCTGATGGAGTTCAGTCAGCTTCGGACTCCGGCGGTGCTGGAGCGATACCTTGATCCTCATCGTCACGACCGCAATGTGCGGCCCCGCAACTGAGTGCCTGCTTCTCGCCTTAGCGGGTCCTGCGATTGCTAGGACGATTTACTTTAGAAGCCGGGGTCTCAGGGCGTTACCTCTAGGGGGGTTGGTTGTGTGGTCTTGTCGCTCGCCCCACCCCAAACTACACCAGGGGGGGGAAAGGGAGGGGTGTAGTTTGGCTGGCTCTTGGTTGTCTCTACTCGCTACCTTAGCGAAGAGACGTTAAAATGATATTGAGAGAGAGGGACTGAGTTGTGCAGATGCTCGGTATGTTGGAGTTCACTTGCTGTCGTACCACCGTTGTTGCGAGCATTTAAGTCATTTACAGAGACTTAAGTGCTTGAATGTAAATGCTCGTCGCTCCGTACCGGACTAGCGTGAAGTGGGCCTTTGCGTCCAGCCTTACACCCGATCCCAATGTTTAATCAGGCCACACCACATCCCAATGCGCTTAATGGGTGGGTGGGAGGGTCTTCGGCTGGTCCGCAAGTTTTAAGCCTTGGGTCCGGAGCGGCGGTAAGATGCTTGCATTTATGACAGGGAAAATTATTGGCTACTCTTGCGTCTTACTGCGGTCTCCAATGCGCGTGGGCGATTTACGCCCTGTTCATCTGCCTACTTGCATCGCGGCTGATCTCCTTCTCCTTAGGTTTAGATTAATTAGATGTAAACCACTGATTCCCGGTTGTCCTGAATGTGCGATCATTCTGATGCGTTTCCGTACCGCTGTCGTGCCCAGGTCGATGGCTTTGCCTTTCTTGGCACTGACGCGACTAGCTCCGCGCAGCCTTCCTTTGTTCCTGGATGGGGCTTACGTGGCGTGGTGAGGTGTCGCCGAGCTATTGTGTTGTCCTTTGCGCTTGCGATAGACGGCCCGTCTCCCCGCAGGTCCCTCTTCGCACTGGCGGCCTCGGCCTTCAGGGGGGTCCGCTTTCCTTGGTTGGATTGTCGGCTCCATCTCTCGAGTCTCCGCCTTTGGCGCCTTCTGTGGGTTATCCGTTTGCTGCCCCCTGTTCTGTGTGCAATGTTGGCTGATTATCGTGTCTCGCTTGCCGTAGGAGTTCTTTCTTGGCCCTGGGGTTGTCACCGGCGCCGCCGCCGGATCCGCTGGGCCCCCCGTTAGCCGGCCTTTCCCGCTGGGCGTTCCTGCCCAGGTTGGCAGAGAAGTCCTTTGGCTGCTGACCCTGCTCTAGCGCTCTCATAAGCGATTCTCTCGGACTGCAGGCACCTGCCCCCTTGGGTGTGGCTCGCGGTCGCCTAGACCAGGTTATCGCTCGGCTCCGCCCTTCGCCCCTCATTTCAGCCGCGGATCAAGAAGCGTCTTACCAGCGGGGTCTGGCCGCGGCCAACCAGATGCTCCTTGGTGCCCTAGCCTCTTCTACGGTGTCCCGCCAGGATGGTGCCGTCACCGAGTTCCTGAGTTGGCTTTCCAGCCATGGTCGTGGTCGGGACTGGTGGAATTGTACGCCAGACGACGTGCTCGTCTATATGACGGTTTGGTGGCTGCCCCGGCATCAGGGCCGAAGTGGTGGCCCCGTTGGGCCTGCCGCCGTTAAGTCCCACCTGTCCTGCCTGAGTGGTTTCTTCAGCCGTGCGGGCCGGGGTGGTCGATTCGACGTCTCCACCGGCCAAGGCAACCCTTGCGATTGCATCTGGGTTGAGGATTTCCGCGCGTCGTATCAGCGGTCCCAGGTCGCCGGGGGTTACACCGAGGTTTCGGCAGTACCCTTGTCTTATGACAAGTACCGTGCTCTCGTGGGTTACTTGTGGTCGCAGGTGGTGGTGACTGATGAAGCTTTGCCCCGACTGGTCTTCCTGCGGGACCTGTTGTGCGTGCTTCTCCTGTGGCAGAC
>NW_003307689.1:25949-28467 GCF_000143455.1 Volvox carteri f. nagariensis | reverse complement strand
CGGGGCCTTCGGTTTTCTCTCCGCACCGCCCGGGACCTGGGGCCCCGGCCTGAAAAGGGTGGGGCTGTGTGGCAGACGCCTCCGTGCCTTGATGGGTAGCGTTGCCAGTCTAGCTCTCCACCATCGTGGCCAAACAGGTGTGATCAAGACGCAGTCCGGCTTCTCCTCGGCAATCTTGTGCACTACTCGCCCCATCTGGTCGAACGGGGGGTTAAGGTACAGCAGGCCCTGGCGACTCCACTTTCCCCAGTCTTGAGTGAAGGCATCCACCGCTAGGGCGTTGGGGCTCCAATAACGCGCAAAGAAGCGTCCTGGTACTTTCGTAGAAAACTCGTCCGCAAACACATCTACCGTAGGCCTGCTTCCCTGCAGGCATGGTTCCGCCCACAAACTTGCGAACACCGCGTCGTCCAAACACCACTGCGAGCTGTCTTCGAACTTGGAGAGCGTGTCTGCATACTGCTGTTGCTGTTCCGAGCGGGGGTGCCAGACTAGCTGGACCTCCAAGTCCCACTCCGCGCACTTCATGTACAGCTCGTCTACTCGCTGCAGGCACGGGCCCTGCCCTTTCATGCCTAGCACACACAGGTTGCGGCCTGGCTGTCGGTGTGATACTGCACCGACCTTCCTGCTAGTAAGTGCGGACCCTCACACTTAATCCAGTCGAGCGCTAGCGCCACTGTGCGAAGTTCTCGTTCCGTGCTGGACATTTCCCCCCGGGCCATGCGCTCCGACTCTTCCGGGGTGAACGGCACTCGCATCTCACTCGCTTCTCCGTCTCCCAGTTGACGGTCTGGTAGGTATGCGGCGTAGGCTTTCTCAGAGGCGTCCCCTGCCACCCTGAGCACCAGGGCTGGCCCGCGTCGCCACCACGTCTTACCGTTCTTGAGGCGCAGCAGGGTTAGGAAGAGCCGTGCCCTAGACAGGAAAGTGGCTGGGTCCCCCACCGCTTCATCCCAGTGTGCTGCTCCTGCTGCCGCCCGCCCAACCACACGCGCGTGGAGCGGCGCCGTAGCCACCGCCGGGCTCATGGCCATGATCCGGCCGGCCACCCGTGCCACCTCCCTGGCTGTGATTGAATCCGGTCCCGCGGTCTCCAAGAGCTCTACCGATTCGGCCAGCTGGCGGACTTTTTCCTCGGGTACTTCGAAAACCTCGCGCTGTGCGTCGACCATGAAGCCTAAGAACTTGACGCGGTGGGACGGTCGCAGCTGGCATTTCTCAAGGCTCAGGGTGAAACCCAGCGCCGTGAGGAGGTCGACGACTGCTCGGCATAGGCGCTGTGCAGCTGGGAGTGTCCTCGCTGCCACCGCGCAGTCGTCGATTAAGTACGCCAGGTCTACGCCTCGCTCCCGCATCGGTCGAAATAGCTCCTGCTTCAGCAGGCTGTAGACCCAGCAGGCCGGGGCGAAGCCGAACGCCATTACGAGCCAGTAGTGTAGGTCGCCTTCCCATTCGAAGGCGGCGAAGCGGTACATGTCCGGGTGCAGCAGGAGGTTCCAGTAACCGCTCTTGTCGTCCGTTGTGAAGAGGAAATCGTTTTTTCGCAGAAAGCCTGGCAAGTCCGAGATGTGTTCGTATTTCAGCGGCGGTATCTCCATGAAAAGGTTAGGGTACATGGGATTCATGCATAGGCGCAGCTTCTTGCCTTCCACCACCCGTAGGCCGTTGACGACCGTCGGTGGTCCCCACGCTGAGGGCCACTTGCGCATCACCCCCACGTCCAAGCATTTCTGAATTTCGGAGGTTACGAACGCGCTATGCAGGCTGGTGCTGCGGTGATTGGGAAACTGGATGGCGTGCGGCATTCTGCCGGTGAGGTAAGTTGCTGGGTCTACCTCGCGGCCAATGGCTTGGCGGATCATTTGGAGGACTATACGGTGCTTCTTGTGGCGCTGTGGGGAAACTGAGGGCCCCAGACCGGGTGTTCCAACCCAGGTGAAACGTACTCCTTCCTCTAAGAAAGCTAGCACCAGGCGCTGGTTGCGAGTTAGTGACCGTGTCCCGTTGTGAAGTTCAAAGTAGCGGCGCCATAACGGGCTGCATGCTCGCGGGAGGCCTGGCTGAAAATCGGCTGGGTCTCGAGCTGCACTTCGTACTTCCTGTTCGAACGTCGCTTCCTGCATCAGCTGCGTGTCCGGGGTCTCAGCCAGTGTTGCTGCGGTGATACCGAGCCATGCCCGGTTCAGCTGTTCTGCTGCGCGTGGTAGGTCCGTCTCTGGTGGCGGGCAACGCGATCTCAGTCTGGGGGTTGTTGGCGACCGGCACTTTCTTAAAGAACAACAGCAGCGCGTCTTCTTCCGGGTCGCACCAAGTGCCAGCGTCCTCGCCGTCTAGCTCGAGAGTTAGGGTTTTTGTCTCGGGTTCACCTTCTGTTCCGCGCGATCCCTCGTCCGATCCGATCCGACTGGGGTCAATGCCTAGCGTTCCTTTTCGCGCTCGCTCCGGGCAGTCGCTACTCCCAATCGCCGTCTGCAGTCAGGTCAAGGATAACAACCACATAAACGTCCGCGCCTTA
>NW_003307689.1:23923-25883 GCF_000143455.1 Volvox carteri f. nagariensis | reverse complement strand
GTCGACCATGAAGCCTAAGAACTTGACGCGGTGGGACGGTCGCAGCTGGCATTTCTCAAGGCTCAGGGTGAAACCCAGCGCCGTGAGGAGGTCGACGACTGCTCGGCATAGGCGCTGTGCAGCTGGGAGTGTCCTCGCTGCCACCGCGCAGTCGTCGATTAAGTACGCCAGGTCTACGCCTCGCTCCCGCATCGGTCGAAATAGCTCCTGCTTCAGCAGGCTGTAGACCCAGCAGGCCGGGGCGAAGCCGAACGCCATTACGAGCCAGTAGTGTAGGTCGCCTTCCCATTCGAAGGCGGCGAAGCGGTACATGTCCGGGTGCAGCAGGAGGTTCCAGTAACCGCTCTTGTCGTCCGTTGTGAAGAGGAAATCGTTTTTTCGCAGAAAGCCTGGCAAGTCCGAGATGTGTTCGTATTTCAGCGGCGGTATCTCCATGAAAAGGTTAGGGTACATGGGATTCATGCATAGGCGCAGCTTCTTGCCTTCCACCACCCGTAGGCCGTTGACGACCGTCGGTGGTCCCCACGCTGAGGGCCACTTGCGCATCACCCCCACGTCCAAGCATTTCTGAATTTCGGAGGTTACGAACGCGCTATGCAGGCTGGTGCTGCGGTGATTGGGAAACTGGATGGCGTGCGGCATTCTGCCGGTGAGGTAAGTTGCTGGGTCTACCTCGCGGCCAATGGCTTGGCGGATCATTTGGAGGACTATACGGTGCTTCTTGTGGCGCTGTGGGGAAACTGAGGGCCCCAGACCGGGTGTTCCAACCCAGGTGAAACGTACTCCTTCCTCTAAGAAAGCTAGCACCAGGCGCTGGTTGCGAGTTAGTGACCGTGTCCCGTTGTGAAGTTCAAAGTAGCGGCGCCATAACGGGCTGCATGCTCGCGGGAGGCCTGGCTGAAAATCGGCTGGGTCTCGAGCTGCACTTCGTACTTCCTGTTCGAACGTCGCTTCCTGCATCAGCTGCGTGTCCGGGGTCTCAGCCAGTGTTGCTGCGGTGATACCGAGCCATGCCCGGTTCAGCTGTTCTGCTGCGCGTGGTAGGTCCGTCTCTGGTGGCGGGCAACGCGATCTCAGTCTGGGGGTTGTTGGCGACCGGCACTTTCTTAAAGAACAACAGCAGCGCGTCTTCTTCCGGGTCGCACCAAGTGCCAGCGTCCTCGCCGTCTAGCTCGAGAGTTAGGGTTTTTGTCTCGGGTTCACCTTCTGTTCCGCGCGATCCCTCGTCCGATCCGATCCGACTGGGGTCAATGCCTAGCGTTCCTTTTCGCGCTCGCTCCGGGCAGTCGCTACTCCCAATCGCCGTCTGCAGTCAGGTCAAGGATAACAACCACATAAACGTCCGCGCCTTACTAGGTCTTAACGGTAGCCACGAGGTACCGCGGCCTGACTCTCAAGCTCTAACGCCCACAAATCGCGCATTCGAACCACAGCACAAGGTGTGCTAACGCTAAGGTTTCCCGAACTAATTCACCAAGTTCCGCTTATTCCCGCTCGAGTTGGGCCCTGCCTGTCTCTTCGTCGCCAACTCAGTCACCAAGCGCCCTACAGTCCGCTGGAGGTCGTCGTGCACGAATTTGCAGCCTGGGGGGCCGCCCATAGGGCATTGCTTTCCCAGGAGTGCCACGTTGCAGCAAATCGCCGGGCGAAGGGACTTGGCCGTCCGGAATAAAGTGTCGCTATCTGGGCACAGCTCTGCCGGGAGGTTGCGCCTCCCGAGCTCGTCTCTCACTGCGTCGAAGGCCGCCTGCCACGGCGCGGGCCCTTGCCTGCCGCGTCCCGCTAGGGCGTCGTTTCGGCGGCCCCCGCCCTGCCGGCCCTCTTCCCCTGCTGGCCCGTTGCCGACGCTGCTTCTCATACCTGCCGCCTGGCCTCCGCTCATCGCCCCACCCCGGGGGTTGTCCTGGGTGCGTGAGCCCCCAGCTTGGCTCTCTTGCCAACCGCTTGGAATTTTGCGTGG
>NW_003307689.1:22731-23821 GCF_000143455.1 Volvox carteri f. nagariensis | reverse complement strand
CACCGCCGCCGTGATGTTTGTAGCGGGGCTCTGCTGCCCAATGACATCAGTACACCGCCCACAATAGCGTCTGCCAGGATGTGGGTATGTGTGGTGCCTCCCAAGTTGGCGTTCGCGCGTACTAAGGTCTCCCGATGGCGTTCCACCGCTACCGCTGCTGCCTGGGCGGCCAGGCGACCAGGGTTGCCTCCCAATCCCATGGGCGGGGGTTGTAGGTGCTGCAGCGCTGGCATCTGCACGATCCTACGGGTAGTCATGCCTCGGGCGTCGGATTCTATCGGTCCAAAAAGCACGTTCCCAAGGAGAAGTTTACCCCCCGGCTGGGGCAAACCGTCTGATTCTGCCGCTTGGCTCCAGTGGCCCGGCGCTGGCGCTGGGTGGGCTACCGTTTGCGTTGCGCGTTTCGGGGCGAACGGAATGCCCATATTTTCCCAGCTGAGGTGGCCTGTCGCTGCCGGGTGTAGATCGCTGCTCTCGCGTTGTCTCGCCAATGCTGGGTACTCCTGGCGTTCCTCGACGGGGTAGGGTGGGGCCACTACGCCGGCGGTACGCCAAACACCAGCCTCGGGTGCGGGGTGGCCATCCCGCTCCGTGGCGCCGCTGCTCGGGTACTCGTTCGCGGGCAGACTCGGGGGCCGGGCTACCTGTCTCTCCTCCAGAGAGGTGGGAAACCGGGGCCCCGAGGGCTCGTGTAACTGTCTACCGCCTACTGGCGCGTTTCCGAGCCTCGAAGTCAGGTTGGTGTTTTCCAGGTCTAGCATGCCCGCGGCGTGCGCCGCCAGCAGCCCTTCTAGCCCGTGCTGGTGGAGGATCTGGTGGCATAGGTTGATTTGCACCAGTCGCCGGACTTGCCGCCCTGCTGCGTCTGCGGCCGATGGCTGGGAGCCCGCTGCCCCAAGGTCCTCATCTGCCGTCGCCGGGGGCTGACCTGCTGGTGGCGCCGCTAGTGGGTTTAGGGTTCTCAGGCCAAACAGGTCCCGTGGGGTAGGGTTCCGGTCGGCCTGGAATGTCGCTGCTTCCCACGCGGTGAGGAGGTCGACCGCCGCCCTCGCGCCTGTGGCTTGCGCTCTTCCCGGGGTATCTAGACGCT
>NW_003307689.1:21189-22359 GCF_000143455.1 Volvox carteri f. nagariensis | reverse complement strand
CGAAGGGGCAAGTACCATGTCCCCAGGGGGCAGCGGTTTTGCCACTGTTGTGGTCCTAATAGCCGAATTGAGGATGAAAAACACGTGTTATTGGAATGCCCAGCCTATAATGATATTCGTGCTGAAGAGGGATTCGATCATCAACAGAGTATGTTGGAGGCCATGCAATGGGAACCCGCACGCCTGGCGAGGATGTTGGAACGTATGTGGGCTCACCGAAACTCAATTACCCCCTTTGGACGCTAGTCTGGGCTGATGTGCGGTGTTTTTCCTTTTCTCCGTGGCTTTTAGGCGTTGTAGTATTGCCCTTGGGCCTTCGGCTCGTATGGGTAGTCTTACAGGTATGGGGTCACGCACCCCCAACCATGTAACACACACACACACACATATGCGATCTGCAAGCATATGCCATCTGCAAGCATATGCCAGATGCGATCTGCAAGCATATGCCACATCCGATGTGCAAGCATATGCGATCTGCAAGCATATGCCAGATGCGATCTGCAAGCATATGCCACATTCGATGTGCAGACATCTGCGATCTGCAAGCATCTGCGATCTGCAAGCATCTGCGATCTGCAAGCACGACACATACTGTTCGCGCAATGCAGGAAACAGCCATCAGCCAGCACAGGAGCTACGGCCCACTCGCGCGAACAGCGCGCTCTAGTCTGTCCCTCCGTCTGTCCACCAAGTCGTCGGTTCAATCCTGAGCGCGCCGCTTTTTTTTTTGCGCGCCGCTTTTTTTCTTTTTTTCTTCGTATGCTTCATATGCTTCGTATGCTTCATATATGCTTCATATGCACATATGCACATATGCACATATGCAGATATGCTTCATATGCACATATGCACATATGCACATATGCACATAAGCACATATGCACATGACGCGCAATTCGACACGCAATTCAACGTACAATTAGCTGCGGAATTCAACGCGCGCTTTAGCGCATAATTCGATGCGCGCTTCAAAACGCGCTTCCGCGTCGAAATGAATGTCGTACGCGCTTCATACAGCGCGATTCGCACAGCTTTAATTGCGCAATTCGACACGCAATTCAACGTACAATTAGCTGCGGAATTCAATGCGCATAATTCGATGCGCGCTTCATATGAATGCCGTACGCGCTTCATACAGCACGATTCACACAGCTCTAAATGCGCAAT
>NW_003307689.1:14701-21139 GCF_000143455.1 Volvox carteri f. nagariensis | reverse complement strand
TGCTTGTTGGTCCGGCGGTAGGAGTTGTGGTGCGCGCATGTCAGTTTCCTGTAGGGACGGAAGATGGTGGAGGTGCCGCGGGTTTGGTCTAGGTCTCCGCCTTGCCTCGCTATTGATAATATCTCGTGATGCCGAGTCTAGGTCGCCGGATATCTTGGCGCAAATCGTGTAAGGATTCCGCCGGACATTGTCTGGTCTGCCTCTGACTCGCTATGATGAGGTCTCTGGCTCGCTGGGGTGTCGGCTTCCGGTCACTAACATGGTCAGCGCCTGGCTCGCTGGGAAGTGATGCTGCCAACTTGCTGGAGGGGACGATTTGCCCCAAGCTCTCTAGGAGGGTCTGTCTCCGATACGCTAGGGGTCAGCCCCACTCGCTAAGGGGGGGGGGTCAGCCTCCCATTCGTTAGGGGGTCAGCCCCAAATCGCTGTGAGGATAAGCCCCGGTTCGCTAGGGGATCAGCCCCAGCTCGCTGGGAGGATCAGCCTCCGATTCGCTAGGGGGTCAGCCCCAAATCACTAGGAGGGTCAGCCTCCAATTCGCTCGGGGATCAGCCCCCAATCGCCAGGAGGATCCGCCTCCAATTCGCTAGGGGGTCAGCCCAACTCGCTAGGAGGATCAGCCTCCGTTTCGCTAGGGGGTCAGCCCCAACTCGCTAGGAGGATCAGCCTCCAATAACGCTAGGGGAATAGCCCCAACTCGCTAGGAGGAATCAGCCTCCGTTTCGCTAGGGGATCAGCGCAACTCGCTAGGAGGTTCAGTCTCCAATTCGCTATGGGGTCGGCCCCGAATCTCTAGGAGGATCGGCCTCCAATTCGCTAGAAGATCGGCTCCAACTCTCTAGGAGGATCGGCCCACAATTCGCTATGGGTCAGCCCTAATTCGCCAAGTGGTCAGCCACAAATCGTTGGGGGGTCCGCCTTCAAGGGGATCAGCCCCACTCGTTAGGGGACATCTGCTTCTACCCGTTAAGGAATCCGCCCTTGCTCGCTAGGAGGGTCAGTCTCCCCTTCGCTATGGAATCGGCCCCAACCCTCTAAGGGTGTCGACTTCTAACTCTCTAGGTGAAACCTGCCGCCGTCGCTAAGGGAGGGGTGACCTCAAACGCTAGGTGGCAGCAGCTCCCGAAGGAAACGCGAAGGGGGTCGACTTTCGTCACGCATAAGAGTACCGCCAAAGGTTACTCCCTAATCCCTAAGGTGGTCAAGTGGAGCGTTACTGCGTGTCTCGGTTTCGCGTCGCTGAGAGAAATTCGGCCGCCGCGTCGCTAGGGTTGGGGGTCGTGGGGGTTCGGTCTCTGCCTCTACGCGCGACATATTATGTCCAAATTCGTCGAGCAGAGTGCGTTTATCTTCGCTGCCGGTGTACTTCCTCGCCAAACGGAAACGTAATCCTTCTCGCGTTGCCGAGTTCGCATTGCGTCGCGTTTTGGGATCCGAGTGCACGGGTGCGCGCTGCCGTGATCCTTACCCCCTGGTCTCTCGCTCTAACCACTCACCGGTCTGTCTGGGGGATTCATCTCCTCCCCGTCGCGTTCAATCACGCGCCTCGCCGGTGCCGACTACAAGCAAGTCAAACAAGGTCGGAAAGTCAGATGCGATGAACTTGGTCCGGCTCTGAGACGGGTTCTCTGCCTTCGCTTCATTGCAATGAACCATTCACAAGGATGACTTGTCGCTCTTCTAGGTGTGTCTAACTGGTCCGTCGGTCGCTGCTTGTTATGATGGGTCGGTTGACCCAGTATGCTTGCATGCTTTCCTTATCAGCCATTGCTCAAAACTAGCACGAATTAAGATGACAAAGACGCTATTAGTCGCTTAAATCCCGACGAAGGCAAGGAGCGCCTTCAGTCGCGCCTTCTCTCAGCCGGTCAACCCGCCGACACCGCTCTTGCGGCCCAGATGCCGATGACTGGGCAAAGGCTGGCCAATAAGGAAACAAATTTCATACCTCGTTTTCCATTACTGGGTACGCTTCGTTGTTTCTTGGCTCCGGTGGGTCGGTGTAGTTTGGCTGGCTCTTGGTTGTCTCTACTCGCTACCTTAGCGAAGAGACGTTAAAATGATATTGAGAGAGAGGGACTGAGTTGTGCAGATGCTCGGTATGTTGGAGTTCACTTGCTGTCGTACCACCGTTGTTGCGAGCATTTAAGTCTCTGTAAATACGCAGTGTTAATCGACCTCAAGTTACTTCTTCGCCTGGTTCCGACCAGCGTGAGGAGCGCGGGCGCGTCAACCCTCCGGCGGCAGCCATCCGTGGCATCAGTGCCTACTTGTCGCGTTCTTATTTTCTTTTGATTTGCCGCAAAGCTGCTGTTATTATCCAGCTTGTGAGCTTTTGGCGTGGTTGATCTGGCTAGCAGTGAGTCAGGATTCGTAGCCGAAGCACCCCTTTCAGTGCGGAGCTTCCGAGCTCCTGGGTGTTGTCTGGCATTCCACGCGCCCATCGGGCACATTTGTGTGATTATATTAAGTGTGGAACCAGCTAGTGGTGGCTCTAGTGGTGCATCCGTGTGCCGAGCCCTAGCTGTTGGAGAACTATTAATCTTTGCCGTACCCAGCCACCAAGCGCTCCGGCGTTGGTGTGTGTCCCAGGACTATCGTACGTGCACACAGGCTCCGGCCATACAGACTCATCAGTGAGATAGTGTCCCCGGACATCACTGAACACTGCGCTCTCACTAGAGCCTTGTAAGAGTCTCATCATCTTTTGAGCGCTGGCGGATTCTCTACGTCGTGTCAATCCCCACCGCTCAGCTCGGCCCCCAGGGTCCATCGAGCATTCAACTGCCCCAGCGCGCCCTAGGAAAGGTCACGCAAAGCAACAAAAGGGAGTCAAGAAGGGTCCGCCCCTCCCTGCTCAGCAGCAGCAGCAGCCTCACCCAGGACTGGAACCCGTCAGTGAGCAGCACGAGCAGGAGCAGGAGGTACTGTGGCTTGAGAACCCTGAGTACTCCGGTACTGCATCAGGGTTGAGCAACGGCCTCGCGTCAGAAGCACGCGTTGAGCACACAGGCAGCAGCGGTGATTTGGAGCAAGCAGACGCAGCCGAAGTAGCAGAGTGTGAACACAGCCACTCGCCTAATTCAGAGCTAGGACCAACCTTTCGGCTACACAGCCGAGCCTCCTCAGCAGTAACTTCGGTACCTCAGCAGTTTCCGCTTCCCAGCAAACCCTCAGGAGGATCCGTACAGTCTTCACCTTCCATCAGCCCTTGGTACAGTGATACTGAAATGGAGAATACAGACTCTTCGTGGGCGGGGCCCACGATGCTCCGTTTTCGTCACGAGGAGTTCCCTGCCTTCAAGCGCGGGGTGCTGCGTGCAATGCAAACGCTGCGCGCACGCTTCCGACTCAACAAAGGACAGGTGCCCGTTGATGAAGCTCTCGACTTGATCAACACCTTTCCTACACCAGGTACTATGTACGACATCTGGCATAAGCAGCAACTACATACGTTAGTTAAGGATGCTCGTGCATGGTTCAGCCGCCGCTGCACTGCAGCTGCCCAGGCAGCTAGCGCAGAGGGAGAGGGCATGTCAGCGGCAGCATACAATGCTATCGAGCCAGCATTGGATGGTGAAAGCCTTCTCGAGTATTATCTCGAAAAATTAGATGAATCTTTTGCTCATCAGCGTAAGACAGCCAAGGTTCTGGAGTATTTGCGGACTAGGCAGGACAACGGCTCACCACAGCTGTACCTGCAGCAAATACGGGAGCTCGAGCCGTACATTCAAGACTCATACTCCCGTGCAGTTATTGCGGAGCGCTACGTTGAAGGCCTGGATCCAGCAGTAAGGGAGCGTATCAGAACCAAGTACGAGCTCACCCCACATGAGGGATGGTATGCTCAACTCAACAGCATTGCAACGGACGCTGAAACAATCTGGATCAACCTGCAGCAAGCCCAGGCCGAGCGGGAACGACATTCCAGCAGCGACCATGCCTCCGGGTCCAAGCAAGCTATCACAAGTGAGAAGGAGAAACGGCTGCGCAAGCAGCCAAGCAAAAGCAAAGACAGCGGCTCCGGCCAGTCTAAGTTCTATTGTAAGCACCACGGCGCCAACAGCTCTCACGACAGCAAGGATTGCCGGGTTCTAAATGGTCGTACAACAGGAAGTGGCAAGAGCGCCGCAGCTACGGGTTCCCGTCAGCCTGATGAATTGGCGGCGATGATCACTGCAGCAGTACAGTCTGCATTAGGCGCGAGTCGGGCTGCTATGGTTTCTACATCCGAGCAGCAGGCCCCAGCCACGAAGTATGCTGCCGATCAGCAACGGCGGCAGAACCGAGGTGGCGGAGGCAATATCAACAATGGAGGTGCTTCCAATAGGCGTCCCCGCATGTATGACGGTCCGCCCTGCGAGTATTGTGGGCGGTATGGCCATGATGAGCCAAACTGCAGGGTGCTCCACCCACAATTGGCGCCACCCGGCTGGGAGCCGCCTCTTAAGGCGCTCCAGGTGCTGTTCCAAGCTAACAAAGAGCAGGCACAGCAGAATCGCGAGCGTGGCGCCGCACCACGCCAGCACCGAGCAGTGGCTGTCGGTGCTGTGCACCATGATGAGGAGGACACCGAGGATGATGAGGAGGTGTACGTGCCGCACCGGCGCAACGCCAACGCGTCCTTCAACTGCAGCACCCAGCCTCCGGGCATAACCTCTGAGACAATCAACGAGGTGGCGGCATCCGTGCATGCCACTCTCACGCATCAAGCTACTCCGGTGTCCTTCCAACCCATGGAGATCAGCAACAATGTCTACCCACCACCCAAGGTGTCTTCAAAGCCGCGCCCTGCTGCTGCAACACTTCAAGGGTCAACAGCAACAGCAGCACACCAACCCAGTGAGTTGGTGCTCCGTTTGAACATAGACGGGCCTGTGTTAAAAAGGGTTATCGCGGCAATTAGTGAGGTCGATGAAGCGACCTGTGAGAATACGTCTCACTCCAAGGAGGGCTTGTCTGGGGTGCCTCAGCCATCTCCAGCCCCTCAGCAGCAGCATCTAGCAGCTGCCCAGGTTCCAGCCCTATCGCAGCCTACCGTTCAAACTGCAGCACTCAGCATGCAGGCCCCCGGGCCGCTGAGTGTTGCTGGCTGCACTTCTCAGCCAGTGCTGCGTGAGATGCCTTCTGGAGTGCCATACTGTGTTTCAGGGGTAACTGGAGCACCACCCAGAAGCATACAGGAGATAAACAGCGTCGAGCTGCAGCAACTGCTTCTCAGCAACCGTCCTGCAGCCGACTACTTCGCACGAAAGCAGCTCATGTTTTATTTTCCACAAGGTGCACTACGGTTCAATGGCCATGAACACCCCGAGTTTCGGAGCCTCCGTGACCACTGCGCAGACGTAAATCTCATAACGCAGCGCGCCATGCAGCGGCTGGGTTTGGTACTCGTGCCCACTCGCACGCACCTAGATATGTCCGCCAGTGTCGACGCCAAGCTTTTGGGGGAAATTGACACGAGAGGAGTTCAAGTAACAATGCTTCCGGGCACGATACACGAGTTCAAGCTCAACCTCACTCAGACACTGGTGGTTGAGAACACGCCTCTGTTCGATTTCTTGGTGGGCAACGAGCAAATGCTACCTGTCGCGGATGCCATCACACAGTATCCGACAGCGCAGCTCCACCTGTTTCCCAATGTCATCGAGAGTCCGGACTACACAATTAGCATCCCCATGACACCTGCTCTGCGGTCCGCCGCACAAGGGGTCACAGCTAGCCTTCGTTCAACAGCTTTCTGTACCAGGGCCAGCTCTCTTCCCAGCGATATGTCAACAGAGCTGGGGGGGGGATGTGTTAGCAACGATAGTCAGCAACCCGTTCAATCAGCCAGCACAACTGTACAGTGCGCATGTGTTAGTCCCTGCAATCACGCCATCACCCCTACAGCTGCCTCTACCCAGGCGTCAGAGCACCGGTTGGGAAAGGAAGCAGGTCAGCACAACACAACACATGCAGCACCTCAGTCTGCCAGCACACCCAGGTCAGCCTTGGTGCGGGCAGCATCAGCGATCATAACTACGGTCACCAGCGTTACATCAGCAGCTACCAGTACCGTAGCAGCTACGATTGGAGCCGTAGCAACTGCGGCCACTCCTGTGGTCGTAACACACCAGGAGCCCTTGCCACCGCCCCGGCGAAGCGGCAAGAGGAAACAGGCTAAGGCCCTACGCACAAGAAGCATCAGTGTCACCAAGCGCACATGGACAAGCCTTGCAGCGCTCAGCATGCTGGCAACGCTCCTGCTCTCTCTTGCTGCAGGCGCAGGCGCCATGCAGGGCAAGTCGTTCGGTGCCTCAGGGGTAAAAATTGCCACACAAGCCCTTTCCACAGGGGGGCTGCTCCTGAGCGCAGCCAGCTGGGTGCCTGAATCCGCTGGTACGTCTACAACGCGCTCAGGCACACGACACCACGACGGGTTTGACTACAACGGCT